>NC_092105.1:1491884-1735574 GCF_045679555.1 Salvelinus alpinus | reverse complement strand
GGTAGGGGTAAAGGATAGATAATAGACAGTAACAGCAGTATACTGTAGGTAGGGGTAAAGGATAGATAATAGACAGTAACAGCAGTATACTGTAGGTAGGAGTAAAGGATAGATAATAGACAGTAACAGCAGTATACTGTAGGTAGGGGTAAAGGATAGATAATAGACAGTAACAGCAGTATACTGTAGGTAGGGGTAAAGGATAGATAATAGACAGTAACAGCAGTATACTATAGGTAGGGGTAAAGGATAGATAACAGACAGTAACAGCAGTATACTGTAGGTAGGGGTAAAGGATAGATAATAGACAGTAACAGCAGTATACTGTAGGTAGGGGTAAAGGATAGATAATAGACAGTAACAGCAGTATACTGTAGGTAGGGGTAAAGGATAGATAATAGACAGTAACAGCAGTATACTGTAGGTAGGGGTAAATGATAGATAATAGACAGTAACAGCAGTATACTGTAGGTAGGGGTAAATGATAGATAATAGACAGTAACAGCAGTATACTGTAGGTAGGGGTAAAGGATAGATAATAGACAGTAACAGCAGTATACTGTAGGTAGGGGTAAAGGATAGATAATAGACAGTAACAGCAGTATACTGTAGGTAGGGGTAAAGGATAGATAATAGACAGTAACAGCAGTATACTGTAGGTAGGGGTAAAGGATAGATAATAGACAGTAACAGCAGTATACTGTAGGTAGGGGTAAAGGATAGATAATAGACAGTAACAGCAGTATACTGTAGGTAGGGGTAAAGGATAGATAATAGACAGTAACAGCAGTATACTGTAGGTAGGTTTAAAGGATAGATAGTAAACAGTAACAGCAGTATACTGTAGGTAGGGGTAAAGGATAGATAATAGACAGTAACAGCAGTATACTGTAGGTAGGGGTAAAGGATAGATAATAGACAGTAACAGCAGTATACTGTAGGTAGGGGTAAAGGATAGATAATAGACAGTAACAGCAGTATACTGTAGGTAGGGGTAAAGGATAGATAATAGACAGTAACAGCAGTATACTGTAGGTAGGGGTAAAGGATAGATAATAGACAGTAACAGCAGTATACTGTAGGTAGGGGTAAAGGATAGATAACAGACAGTAACAGCAGTATACTGTAGGTAGGGGTAAAGGATAGATAATAGACAGTAACAGCAGTATACTGTAGGTAGGGGTAAATGATAGATAATAGACAGTAACAACAGTATACTGTAGGTAGGGGTAAAGGATAGATAATAGACAGTAACAGCAGTATACTGTAGGTAGGGGTAAAGGATAGATAATAGACAGTAACAGCAGTATACTGTAGGTAGGGGTAAAGGATAGATAATAGACAGTAACAGCAGTATACTGTAGGTAGGGGTAAAGGATAGATAATAGACAGTAACAGCAGTATACTGTAGGTAGGGGTAAAGGATAGATAATAGACAGTAACAGCAGTATACTGTAGGTAGGGGTAAAGGATAGATAATAGACAGTAACAGCAGTATACTGTAGGTAGGGGTAAAGGATAGATAATAGACAGTAACAGCAGTATACTGTAGGTAGGGGTAAAGGATAGATAATAGACAGTAACAGCAGTATACTGTAGGTAGGGGTAAAGGATAGATAATAGACAGTAACAGCAGTATACTGTAGGTAGGGGTAAAGGATAGATAATAGACAGTAACAGCAGTATACTGTAGGTAGGGGTAAAGGATAGATAATAGACAGTAACAGCAGTATACTGTAGGTAGGGGTAAAGGATAGATAATAGACAGTAACAGCAGTATACTGTAGGTAGGGGTAAAGGATAGATAATAGACAGTAACAGCAGTATACTGTAGGTAGGGGTAAAGGATAGATAATAGACAGTAACAGCAGTATACTGTAGGTAGGGGTAAAGGATAGATAATAGACAGTAACAGCAGTATACTGTAGGTAGGGGTAAAGGATAGATAACAGACAGTAACAGCAGTATACTGTAGGTAGGGGTAAAGGATAGATAATAGACAGTAACAGCAGTATACTGTAGGTAGGGGTAAAGGATAGATAATAGACAGTAACAGCAGTATACTGTAGGTAGGGGTAAAGGATAGATAATAGACAGTAACAGCAGTATACTGTAGGTAGGGGTAAATGATAGATAATAGACAGTAACAGCAGTATACTGTAGGTAGGGGTAAAGGATAGATAATAGACAGTAACAGCAGTATACTGTAGGTAGGGGTAAAGGATAGATAATAGACAGTAACAGCAGTATACTGTAGGTAGGGGTAAAGGATAGATAATAGACAGTAACAGCAGTATACTGTAGGTAGGGGTAAAGGATAGATAATAGACAGTAACAGCAGTATACTATAGGTAGGGGTAAAGGATAGATAATAGACAGTAACAGCAGTATACTGTAGGTAGGTTTAAAGGATAGATAATAGATAGTAACAGCAGTATACAGTAGGTAGGTGTAAAGGATAGATAATAGACAGTAACAGCAGTATACTGTAGGTAGGGGTAAAGGATAGATAATAGACAGTAACAGCAGTATACTGTAGGTAGGGGTAAAGGATAGATAATAGACAGTAACAGCAGTATACTGTAGGTAGGGGTAAAGGATAGATAATAGACAGTAACAGCAGTATACTGTAGGTAGGGGTAAAGGATAGATAATAGACAGTAACAGCAGTATACTGTAGGTAGGGGTAAAGGATAGATAATAGACAGTAACAGCAGTATACTGTAGGTAGGGGTAAAGGATAGATAATAGACAGTAACAGCAGTATACTGTAGGTAGGGGTAAAGGATAGATAATAGACAGTAACAGCAGTATACTGTAGGTAGGGGTAAAGGATAGATAATAGACAGTAACAGCAGTATACTATAGGTAGGGGTAAAGGATAGATAACAGACAGTAACAGCAGTATACTGTAGGTAGGGGTAAAGGATAGATAATAGACAGTAACAGCAGTATACTGTAGGTAGGGGTAAAGGATAGATAATAGACAGTAACAGCAGTATACTGTAGGTAGGGGTAAAGGATAGATAATAGACAGTAACAGCAGTATACTGTAGGTAGGGGTAAAGGATAGATAATAGACAGTAACAGCAGTATACTGTAGGTAGGGGTAAAGGATAGATAATAGACAGTAACAGCAGTATACTGTAGGTAGGGGTAAAGGATAGATAATAGACAGTAACAGCAGTATACTGTAGGTAGGGGTAAAGGATAGATAATAGACAGTAACAGCAGTATACTGTAGGTAGGGGTAAAGGATAGATAATAGACAGTAACAGCAGTATACTGTAGGTAGGGGTAAAGGATAGATAATAGACAGTAACAGCAGTATACTGTAGGTAGGGGTAAAGGATAGATAATAGACAGTAACAGCAGTATACTGTAGGTAGGTTTAAAGGATAGATAGTAAACAGTAACAGCAGTATACTGTAGGTAGGGGTAAAGGATAGATAATAGACAGTAACAGCAGTATACTGTAGGTAGGGGTAAAGGATAGATAATAGACAGTAACAGCAGTATACTGTAGGTAGGGGTAAAGGATAGATAATAGACAGTAACAGCAGTATACTGTAGGTAGGGGTAAAGGATAGATAATAGACAGTAGCAGCAGTATACTGTAGGTAGGGGTAAAGGATAGATAATAGACAGTAACAGCAGTATACTGTAGGTAGGGGTAAAGGATAGATAATAGACAGTAACAGCAGTATACTGTAGGTAGGGGTAAAGGATAGATAATAGACAGTAACAGCAGTATACTGTAGGTAGGGGTAAAGGATAGATAACAGACAGTAACAGCAGTATACTGTAGGTAGGGGTAAAGGATAGATAATAGACAGTAACAGCAGTATACTGTAGGTAGGGGTAAAGGATAGATAATAGACAGTAACAGCAGTATACTGTAGGTAGGGGTAAAGGATAGATAATAGACAGTAACAGCAGTATACTGTAGGTAGGGGTAAAGGATAGATAATAGACAGTAACAGCAGTATACTGTAGGTAGGGGTAAAGGATAGATAACAGACAGTAACAGCAGTATACTGTAGGTAGGGGTAAAGGATAGATAATAGACAGTAACAGCAGTATACTGTAGGTAGGGGTAAAGGATAGATAATAGACAGTAACAGCAGTATACTGTAGGTAGGGGTAAAGGATAGATAATAGACAGTAACAGCAGTATACTGTAGGTAGGGGTAAAGGATAGATAATAGACAGTAACAGCAGTATACTGTAGGTAGGGGTAAAGGATAGATAATAGACAGTAACAGCAGTATACTGTAGGTAGGGGTAAAGGATAGATAATAGACAGTAACAGCAGTATACTGTAGGTAGGGGTAAAGGATAGATAATAGACAGTAACAGCAGTATACTGTAGGTAGGGGTAAAGGATAGATAATAGACAGTAACAGCAGTATACTGTAGGTAGGGGTAAAGGATAGATAATAGACAGTAACAGCAGTATACTGTAGGTAGGGGTAAAGGATAGATAATAGACAGTAACAGCAGTATACTGTAGGTAGGGGTAAAGGATAGATAATAGACAGTAACAGCAGTATACTGTAGGTAGGGGTAAAGGATAGATAATAGACAGTAGCAGCAGTATACTGTAGGTAGGGGTAAAGGATAGATAATAGACAGTAGCAGCAGTATACTGTAGGTAGGGGTAAAGGATAGATAATAGACAGTAACAGCAGTATACTGTAGGTAGGGGTAAAGGATAGATAATAGACAGTAACAGCAGTATACTGTAGGTAGGGGTAAAGGATAGATAATAGACAGTAACAGCAGTATACTGTAGGTAGGGGTAAAGGATAGATAATAGACAGTAACAGCAGTATACTGTAGGTAGGGGTAAAGGATAGATAATAGACAGTAACAGCAGTATACTGTAGGTAGGGGTAAAGGATAGATAATAGACAGTAACAGCAGTATACTGTAGGTAGGGGTAAAGGATAGATAATAGACAGTAACAGCAGTATACTGTAGGTAGGGGTAAAGGATAGATAATAGACAGTAACAGCAGTATACTGTAGGTAGGGGTAAAGGATAGATAATAGACAGTAACAGCAGTATACTGTAGGTAGGGGTAAAGGATAGATAATAGACAGTAACAGCAGTATACTGTAGGTAGGGGTAAAGGATAGATAATAGACAGTAACAGCAGTATACTGTAGGTAGGGGTAAAGGATAGATAATAGACAGTAACAGCAGTATACTGTAGGTAGGTTTAAAGGATAGATAGTAAACAGTAACAGCAGTATACTGTAGGTAGGGGTAAAGGATAGATAATAGACAGTAACAGCAGTATACTGTAGGTAGGGGTAAAGGATAGATAATAGACAGTAACAGCAGTATACTGTAGGTAGGGGTAAAGGATAGATAATAGACAGTAACAGCAGTATACTGTAGGTAGGGGTAAAGGATAGATAATAGACAGTAACAGCAGTATACTGTAGGTAGGGGTAAAGGATAGATAATAGACAGTAACAGCAGTATACTATAGGTAGGGGTAAAGGATAGATAACAGACAGTAACAGCAGTATACTGTAGGTAGGGGTAAAGGATAGATAATAGACAGTAACAGCAGTATACTGTAGGTAGGGGTAAAGGATAGATAATAGACAGTAACAGCAGTATACTGTAGGTAGGGGTAAAGGATAGATAATAGACAGTAACAGCAGTATACTGTAGGTAGGGGTAAAGGATAGATAATAGACAGTAACAGCAGTATACTGTAGGTAGGGGTAAATGATAGATAATAGACAGTAACAGCAGATAATAGACAGTAACAGCAGTATACTGTAGGTAGGGGTAAAGGATAGATAATAGACAGTAACAGCAGTATACTGTAGGTAGGGGTAAAGGATAGATAATAGACAGTAACAGCAGTATACTGTAGGTAGGGGTAAAGGATAGATAATAGACAGTAACAGCAGTATACTGTAGGTAGGGGTAAAGGATAGATAATAGACAGTAACAGCAGTATACTGTAGGTAGGGGTAAAGGATAGATAATAGACAGTAACAGCAGTATACTGTAGGTAGGGGTAAAGGATAGATAATAGACAGTAACAGCAGTATACTGTAGGTAGGGGTAAAGGATAGATAATAGACAGTAACAGCAGTATACTATAGGTAGGGGTAAAGGATAGATAATAGACAGTAACAGCAGTATACTGTCGGTAGGTTTAAAGGATAGATAATAGATAGTAACAGCAGTATACAGTAGGTAGGTGTAAAGGATAGATAATAGACAGTAACAGCAGTATACTGTAGGTAGGGGTAAAGGATAGATAATAGACAGTAACAGCAGTATACTGTAGGTAGGGGTAAAGGATAGATAATAGACAGTAACAGCAGTATACTGTAGGTAGGGGTAAAGGATAGATAATAGACAGTAACAGCAGTATACTGTAGGTAGGGGTAAAGGATAGATAATAGACAGTAACAGCAGTATACTGTAGGTAGGGGTAAAGGATAGATAATAGACAGTAACAGCAGTATACTGTAGGTAGGGGTAAAGGATAGATAATAGACAGTAACAGCAGTATACTATAGGTAGGGGTAAAGGATAGATAACAGACAGTAACAGCAGTATACTGTAGGTAGGGGTAAAGGATAGATAATAGACAGTAACAGCAGTATACTGTAGGTAGGGGTAAAGGATAGATAATAGACAGTAACAGCAGTATACTGTAGGTAGGGGTAAAGGATAGATAATAGACAGTAACAGCAGTATACTGTAGGTAGGGGTAAAGGATAGATAATAGACAGTAACAGCAGTATACTGTAGGTAGGGGTAAATGATAGATAATAGACAGTAACAGCAGTATACTGTAGGTAGGGGTAAAGGATAGATAATAGACAGTAACAGCAGTATACTGTAGGTAGGGGTAAAGGATAGATAATAGACAGTAACAGCAGTATACTGTAGGTAGGGGTAAAGGATAGATAATAGACAGTAACAGCAGTATACTGTAGGTAGGGGTAAAGGATAGATAATAGACAGTAACAGCAGTATACTGTAGGTAGGGGTAAAGGATAGATAATAGACAGTAACAGCAGTATACTGTAGGTAGGTTTAAAGGATAGATAGTAAACAGTAACAGCAGTATACTGTAGGTAGGGGTAAAGGATAGATAATAGACAGTAACAGCAGTATACTGTAGGTAGGGGTAAAGGATAGATAATAGACAGTAACAGCAGTATACTGTAGGTAGGGGTAAAGGATAGATAATAGACAGTAACAGCAGTATACTGTAGGTAGGGGTAAAGGATAGATAATAGACAGTAGCAGCAGTATACTGTAGGTAGGGGTAAAGGATAGATAATAGACAGTAACAGCAGTATACTGTAGGTAGGGGTAAAGGATAGATAATAGACAGTAACAGCAGTATACTGTAGGTAGGGGTAAAGGATAGATAATAGACAGTAACAGCAGTATACTGTAGGTAGGGGTAAAGGATAGATAACAGACAGTAACAGCAGTATACTGTAGGTAGGGGTAAAGGATAGATAATAGACAGTAACAGCAGTATACTGTAGGTAGGGGTAAAGGATAGATAATAGACAGTAACAGCAGTATACTGTAGGTAGGGGTAAATGATAGATAATAGACAGTAACAGCAGTATACTGTAGGTAGGGGTAAAGGATAGATAATAGACAGTAACAGCAGTATACTGTAGGTAGGGGTAAAGGATAGATAATAGACAGTAACAGCAGTATACTGTAGGTAGGGGTAAAGGATAGATAATAGACAGTAACAGCAGTATACTGTAGGTAGGGGTAAAGGATAGATAATAGACAGTAACAGCAGTATACTATAGGTAGGGGTAAAGGATAGATAATAGACAGTAACAGCAGTATACTGTAGGTAGGTTTAAAGGATAGATAATAGATAGTAACAGCAGTATACAGTAGGTAGGTGTAAAGGATAGATAATAGACAGTAACAGCAGTATACTGTAGGTAGGGGTAAAGGATAGATAATAGACAGTAACAGCAGTATACTGTAGGTAGGGGTAAAGGATAGATAATAGACAGTAACAGCAGTATACTGTAGGTAGGGGTAAAGGATAGATAATAGACAGTAACAGCAGTATACTGTAGGTAGGGGTAAAGGATAGATAATAGACAGTAACAGCAGTATACTGTAGGTAGGGGTAAAGGATAGATAATAGACAGTAACAGCAGTATACTGTAGGTAGGGGTAAAGGATAGATAATAGACAGTAACAGCAGTATACTGTAGGTAGGGGTAAAGGATAGATAATAGACAGTAACAGCAGTATACTGTAGGTAGGGGTAAAGGATAGATAATAGACAGTAACAGCAGTATACTGTAGGTAGGGGTAAAGGATAGATAATAGACAGTAACAGCAGTATACTATAGGTAGGGGTAAAGGATAGATAACAGACAGTAACAGCAGTATACTGTAGGTAGGGGTAAAGGATAGATAATAGACAGTAACAGCAGTATACTGTAGGTAGGGGTAAAGGATAGATAATAGACAGTAACAGCAGTATACTGTAGGTAGGGGTAAAGGATAGATAATAGACAGTAACAGCAGTATACTGTAGGTAGGGGTAAAGGATAGATAATAGACAGTAACAGCAGTATACTGTAGGTAGGGGTAAAGGATAGATAATAGACAGTAACAGCAGTATACTGTAGGTAGGGGTAAAGGATAGATAATAGACAGTAACAGCAGTATACTGTAGGTAGGGGTAAAGGATAGATAATAGACAGTAACAGCAGTATACTGTAGGTAGGGGTAAAGGATAGATAATAGACAGTAACAGCAGTATACTGTAGGTAGGGGTAAAGGATAGATAATAGACAGTAACAGCAGTATACTGTAGGTAGGGGTAAAGGATAGATAATAGACAGTAGCAGCAGTATACTGTAGGTAGGGGTAAAGGATAGATAATAGACAGTAGCAGCAGTATACTGTAGGTAGGGGTAAAGGATAGATAATAGACAGTAACAGCAGTATACTGTAGGTAGGGGTAAAGGATAGATAATAGACAGTAACAGCAGTATACTGTAGGTAGGGGTAAAGGATAGATAATAGACAGTAACAGCAGTATACTGTAGGTAGGGGTAAAGGATAGATAATAGACAGTAACAGCAGTATACTGTAGGTAGGGGTAAATGATAGATAATAGACAGTAACAGCAGTATACTGTAGGTAGGGGTAAAGGATAGATAATAGACAGTAACAGCAGTATACTGTAGGTAGGGGTAAAGGATAGATAATAGACAGTAACAGCAGTATACTGTAGGTAGGGGTAAAGGATAGATAATAGACAGTAACAGCAGTATACTGTAGGTAGGGGTAAAGGATAGATAATAGACAGTAACAGCAGTATACTGTAGGTAGGGGTAAAGGATAGATAATAGACAGTAACAGCAGTATACTGTAGGTAGGGGTAAAGGATAGATAATAGACAGTAACAGCAGTATACTGTAGGTAGGGGTAAAGGATAGATAATAGACAGTAACAGCAGTATACTGTAGGTAGGTTTAAAGGATAGATAGTAAACAGTAACAGCAGTATACTGTAGGTAGGGGTAAAGGATAGATAATAGACAGTAACAGCAGTATACTGTAGGTAGGGGTAAAGGATAGATAATAGACAGTAACAGCAGTATACTGTAGGTAGGGGTAAAGGATAGATAATAGACAGTAACAGCAGTATACTGTAGGTAGGGGTAAAGGATAGATAATAGACAGTAACAGCAGTATACTGTAGGTAGGGGTAAAGGATAGATAATAGACAGTAACAGCAGTATACTATAGGTAGGGGTAAAGGATAGATAACAGACAGTAACAGCAGTATACTGTAGGTAGGGGTAAAGGATAGATAATAGACAGTAACAGCAGTATACTGTAGGTAGGGGTAAAGGATAGATAATAGACAGTAACAGCAGTATACTGTAGGTAGGGGTAAAGGATAGATAATAGACAGTAACAGCAGTATACTGTAGGTAGGGGTAAAGGATAGATAATAGACAGTAACAGCAGTATACTGTAGGTAGGGGTAAATGATAGATAATAGACAGTAACAGCAGATAATAGACAGTAACAGCAGTATACTGTAGGTAGGGGTAAAGGATAGATAATAGACAGTAACAGCAGTATACTGTAGGTAGGGGTAAAGGATAGATAATAGACAGTAACAGCAGTATACTGTAGGTAGGGGTAAAGGATAGATAATAGACAGTAACAGCAGTATACTGTAGGTAGGGGTAAAGGATAGATAATAGACAGTAACAGCAGTATACTGTAGGTAGGGGTAAAGGATAGATAATAGACAGTAACAGCAGTATACTGTAGGTAGGGGTAAAGGATAGATAATAGACAGTAACAGCAGTATACTGTAGGTAGGGGTAAAGGATAGATAATAGACAGTAACAGCAGTATACTATAGGTAGGGGTAAAGGATAGATAATAGACAGTAACAGCAGTATACTGTCGGTAGGTTTAAAGGATAGATAATAGATAGTAACAGCAGTATACAGTAGGTAGGTGTAAAGGATAGATAATAGACAGTAACAGCAGTATACTGTAGGTAGGGGTAAAGGATAGATAATAGACAGTAACAGCAGTATACTGTAGGTAGGGGTAAAGGATAGATAATAGACAGTAACAGCAGTATACTGTAGGTAGGGGTAAAGGATAGATAATAGACAGTAACAGCAGTATACTGTAGGTAGGGGTAAAGGATAGATAATAGACAGTAACAGCAGTATACTGTAGGTAGGGGTAAAGGATAGATAATAGACAGTAACAGCAGTATACTGTAGGTAGGGGTAAAGGATAGATAATAGACAGTAACAGCAGTATACTATAGGTAGGGGTAAAGGATAGATAACAGACAGTAACAGCAGTATACTGTAGGTAGGGGTAAAGGATAGATAATAGACAGTAACAGCAGTATACTGTAGGTAGGGGTAAAGGATAGATAATAGACAGTAACAGCAGTATACTGTAGGTAGGGGTAAAGGATAGATAATAGACAGTAACAGCAGTATACTGTAGGTAGGGGTAAAGGATAGATAATAGACAGTAACAGCAGTATACTGTAGGTAGGGGTAAATGATAGATAATAGACAGTAACAGCAGTATACTGTAGGTAGGGGTAAAGGATAGATAATAGACAGTAACAGCAGTATACTGTAGGTAGGGGTAAAGGATAGATAATAGACAGTAACAGCAGTATACTGTAGGTAGGGGTAAAGGATAGATAATAGACAGTAACAGCAGTATACTGTAGGTAGGGGTAAAGGATAGATAATAGACAGTAACAGCAGTATACTGTAGGTAGGGGTAAAGGATAGATAATAGACAGTAACAGCAGTATACTGTAGGTAGGTTTAAAGGATAGATAGTAAACAGTAACAGCAGTATACTGTAGGTAGGGGTAAAGGATAGATAATAGACAGTAACAGCAGTATACTGTAGGTAGGGGTAAAGGATAGATAATAGACAGTAACAGCAGTATACTGTAGGTAGGGGTAAAGGATAGATAATAGACAGTAACAGCAGTATACTGTAGGTAGGGGTAAAGGATAGATAATAGACAGTAGCAGCAGTATACTGTAGGTAGGGGTAAAGGATAGATAATAGACAGTAACAGCAGTATACTGTAGGTAGGGGTAAAGGATAGATAATAGACAGTAACAGCAGTATACTGTAGGTAGGGGTAAAGGATAGATAATAGACAGTAACAGCAGTATACTGTAGGTAGGGGTAAAGGATAGATAACAGACAGTAACAGCAGTATACTGTAGGTAGGGGTAAAGGATAGATAATAGACAGTAACAGCAGTATACTGTAGGTAGGGGTAAAGGATAGATAATAGACAGTAACAGCAGTATACTGTAGGTAGGGGTAAATGATAGATAATAGACAGTAACAGCAGTATACTGTAGGTAGGGGTAAAGGATAGATAATAGACAGTAACAGCAGTATACTGTAGGTAGGGGTAAAGGATAGATAATAGACAGTAACAGCAGTATACTGTAGGTAGGGGTAAAGGATAGATAATAGACAGTAACAGCAGTATACTGTAGGTAGGGGTAAAGGATAGATAATAGACAGTAACAGCAGTATACTATAGGTAGGGGTAAAGGATAGATAATAGACAGTAACAGCAGTATACTGTAGGTAGGTTTAAAGGATAGATAATAGATAGTAACAGCAGTATACAGTAGGTAGGTGTAAAGGATAGATAATAGACAGTAACAGCAGTATACTGTAGGTAGGGGTAAAGGATAGATAATAGACAGTAACAGCAGTATACTGTAGGTAGGGGTAAAGGATAGATAATAGACAGTAACAGCAGTATACTGTAGGTAGGGGTAAAGGATAGATAATAGACAGTAACAGCAGTATACTGTAGGTAGGGGTAAAGGATAGATAATAGACAGTAACAGCAGTATACTGTAGGTAGGGGTAAAGGATAGATAATAGACAGTAACAGCAGTATACTGTAGGTAGGGGTAAAGGATAGATAATAGACAGTAACAGCAGTATACTGTAGGTAGGGGTAAAGGATAGATAATAGACAGTAACAGCAGTATACTGTAGGTAGGGGTAAAGGATAGATAATAGACAGTAACAGCAGTATACTGTAGGTAGGGGTAAAGGATAGATAATAGACAGTAACAGCAGTATACTATAGGTAGGGGTAAAGGATAGATAACAGACAGTAACAGCAGTATACTGTAGGTAGGGGTAAAGGATAGATAATAGACAGTAACAGCAGTATACTGTAGGTAGGGGTAAAGGATAGATAATAGACAGTAACAGCAGTATACTGTAGGTAGGGGTAAAGGATAGATAATAGACAGTAACAGCAGTATACTGTAGGTAGGGGTAAAGGATAGATAATAGACAGTAACAGCAGTATACTGTAGGTAGGGGTAAAGGATAGATAATAGACAGTAACAGCAGTATACTGTAGGTAGGGGTAAAGGATAGATAATAGACAGTAACAGCAGTATACTGTAGGTAGGGGTAAAGGATAGATAATAGACAGTAACAGCAGTATACTGTAGGTAGGGGTAAAGGATAGATAATAGACAGTAACAGCAGTATACTGTAGGTAGGGGTAAAGGATAGATAATAGACAGTAACAGCAGTATACTGTAGGTAGGGGTAAAGGATAGATAATAGACAGTAACAGCAGTATACTGTAGGTAGGGGTAAAGGATAGATAATAGACAGTAACAGCAGTATACTGTAGGTAGGTTTAAAGGATAGATAGTAAACAGTAACAGCAGTATACTGTAGGTAGGGGTAAAGGATAGATAATAGACAGTAACAGCAGTATACTGTAGGTAGGGGTAAAGGATAGATAATAGACAGTAACAGCAGTATACTGTAGGTAGGGGTAAAGGATAGATAATAGACAGTAACAGCAGTATACTGTAGGTAGGGGTAAAGGATAGATAATAGACAGTAGCAGCAGTATACTGTAGGTAGGGGTAAAGGATAGATAATAGACAGTAACAGCAGTATACTGTAGGTAGGGGTAAAGGATAGATAATAGACAGTAACAGCAGTATACTGTAGGTAGGGGTAAAGGATAGATAATAGACAGTAACAGCAGTATACTGTAGGTAGGGGTAAAGGATAGATAACAGACAGTAACAGCAGTATACTGTAGGTAGGGGTAAAGGATAGATAATAGACAGTAACAGCAGTATACTGTAGGTAGGGGTAAAGGATAGATAATAGACAGTAACAGCAGTATACTGTAGGTAGGGGTAAAGGATAGATAATAGACAGTAACAGCAGTATACTGTAGGTAGGGGTAAAGGATAGATAATAGACAGTAACAGCAGTATACTGTAGGTAGGGGTAAAGGATAGATAACAGACAGTAACAGCAGTATACTGTAGGTAGGGGTAAAGGATAGATAATAGACAGTAACAGCAGTATACTGTAGGTAGGGGTAAAGGATAGATAATAGACAGTAACAGCAGTATACTGTAGGTAGGGGTAAAGGATAGATAATAGACAGTAACAGCAGTATACTGTAGGTAGGGGTAAAGGATAGATAATAGACAGTAACAGCAGTATACTGTAGGTAGGGGTAAAGGATAGATAATAGACAGTAACAGCAGTATACTGTAGGTAGGGGTAAAGGATAGATAATAGACAGTAACAGCAGTATACTGTAGGTAGGGGTAAAGGATAGATAATAGACAGTAACAGCAGTATACTGTAGGTAGGGGTAAAGGATAGATAATAGACAGTAACAGCAGTATACTGTAGGTAGGGGTAAAGGATAGATAATAGACAGTAACAGCAGTATACTGTAGGTAGGGGTAAAGGATAGATAATAGACAGTAACAGCAGTATACTGTAGGTAGGGGTAAAGGATAGATAATAGACAGTAACAGCAGTATACTGTAGGTAGGGGTAAAGGATAGATAATAGACAGTAGCAGCAGTATACTGTAGGTAGGGGTAAAGGATAGATAATAGACAGTAGCAGCAGTATACTGTAGGTAGGGGTAAAGGATAGATAATAGACAGTAACAGCAGTATACTGTAGGTAGGGGTAAAGGATAGATAATAGACAGTAACAGCAGTATACTGTAGGTAGGGGTAAAGGATAGATAATAGACAGTAACAGCAGTATACTGTAGGTAGGGGTAAAGGATAGATAATAGACAGTAACAGCAGATAATAGACAGTAACAGCAGTATACTGTAGGTAGGGGTAAAGGATAGATAATAGACAGTAACAGCAGTATACTGTAGGTAGGGGTAAAGGATAGATAATAGACAGTAACAGCAGTATACTGTAGGTAGGGGTAAAGGATAGATAATAGACAGTAACAGCAGTATACTGTAGGTAGGGGTAAAGGATAGATAATAGACAGTAACAGCAGTATACTGTAGGTAGGGGTAAAGGATAGATAATAGACAGTAACAGCAGTATACTGTAGGTAGGGGTAAAGGATAGATAATAGACAGTAACAGCAGTATACTGTAGGTAGGGGTAAAGGATAGATAATAGACAGTAACAGCAGTATACTGTAGGTAGGGGTAAAGGATAGATAATAGACAGTAACAGCAGTATACTGTAGGTAGGGGTAAAGGATAGATAATAGACAGTAACAGCAGTATACTGTAGGTAGGGGTAAAGGATAGATAATAGACAGTAACAGCAGTATACTGTAGGTAGGTTTAAAGGATAGATAGTAAACAGTAACAGCAGTATACTGTAGGTAGGGGTAAAGGATAGATAATAGACAGTAACAGCAGTATACTGTAGGTAGGGGTAAAGGATAGATAATAGACAGTAACAGCAGTATACTGTAGGTAGGGGTAAAGGATAGATAATAGACAGTAACAGCAGTATACTGTAGGTAGGGGTAAAGGATAGATAATAGACAGTAACAGCAGTATACTGTAGGTAGGGGTAAAGGATAGATAATAGACAGTAACAGCAGTATACTATAGGTAGGGGTAAAGGATAGATAACAGACAGTAACAGCAGTATACTGTAGGTAGGGGTAAAGGATAGATAATAGACAGTAACAGCAGTATACTGTAGGTAGGGGTAAAGGATAGATAATAGACAGTAACAGCAGTATACTGTAGGTAGGGGTAAAGGATAGATAATAGACAGTAACAGCAGTATACTGTAGGTAGGGGTAAAGGATAGATAATAGACAGTAACAGCAGTATACTGTAGGTAGGGGTAAATGATAGATAATAGACAGTAACAGCAGATAATAGACAGTAACAGCAGTATACTGTAGGTAGGGGTAAAGGATAGATAATAGACAGTAACAGCAGTATACTGTAGGTAGGGGTAAAGGATAGATAATAGACAGTAACAGCAGTATACTGTAGGTAGGGGTAAAGGATAGATAATAGACAGTAACAGCAGTATACTATAGGTAGGGGTAAAGGATAGATAATAGACAGTAACAGCAGTATACTGTAGGTAGGTTTAAAGGATAGATAATAGATAGTAACAGCAGTATACAGTAGGTAGGTGTAAAGGATAGATAATAGACAGTAACAGCAGTATACTGTAGGTAGGGGTAAAGGATAGATAATAGACAGTAACAGCAGTATACTGTAGGTAGGGGTAAAGGATAGATAATAGACAGTAACAGCAGTATACTGTAGGTAGGGGTAAAGGATAGATAATAGACAGTAACAGCAGTATACTGTAGGTAGGGGTAAAGGATAGATAATAGACAGTAACAGCAGTATACTGTAGGTAGGGGTAAAGGATAGATAATAGACAGTAACAGCAGTATACTGTAGGTAGGGGTAAAGGATAGATAATAGACAGTAACAGCAGTATACTGTAGGTAGGGGTAAAGGATAGATAATAGACAGTAACAGCAGTATACTGTAGGTAGGGGTAAAGGATAGATAATAGACAGTAACAGCAGTATACTATAGGTAGGGGTAAAGGATAGATAACAGACAGTAACAGCAGTATACTGTAGGTAGGGGTAAAGGATAGATAATAGACAGTAACAGCAGTATACTGTAGGTAGGGGTAAAGGATAGATAATAGACAGTAACAGCAGTATACTGTAGGTAGGGGTAAAGGATAGATAATAGACAGTAACAGCAGTATACTGTAGGTAGGGGTAAAGGATAGATAATAGACAGTAACAGCAGTATACTGTAGGTAGGGGTAAATGATAGATAATAGACAGTAACAGCAGTATACTGTAGGTAGGGGTAAAGGATAGATAATAGACAGTAACAGCAGTATACTGTAGGTAGGGGTAAAGGATAGATAATAGACAGTAACAGCAGTATACTGTAGGTAGGGGTAAAGGATAGATAATAGACAGTAACAGCAGTATACTGTAGGTAGGGGTAAAGGATAGATAATAGACAGTAACAGCAGTATACTGTAGGTAGGGGTAAAGGATAGATAATAGACAGTAACAGCAGTATACTGTAGGTAGGTTTAAAGGATAGATAGTAAACAGTAACAGCAGTATACTGTAGGTAGGGGTAAAGGATAGATAATAGACAGTAACAGCAGTATACTGTAGGTAGGGGTAAAGGATAGATAATAGACAGTAACAGCAGTATACTGTAGGTAGGGGTAAAGGATAGATAATAGACAGTAACAGCAGTATACTGTAGGTAGGGGTAAAGGATAGATAATAGACAGTAGCAGCAGTATACTGTAGGTAGGGGTAAAGGATAGATAATAGACAGTAACAGCAGTATACTGTAGGTAGGGGTAAAGGATAGATAATAGACAGTAACAGCAGTATACTGTAGGTAGGGGTAAAGGATAGATAATAGACAGTAACAGCAGTATACTGTAGGTAGGGGTAAAGGATAGATAACAGACAGTAACAGCAGTATACTGTAGGTAGGGGTAAAGGATAGATAATAGACAGTAACAGCAGTATACTGTAGGTAGGGGTAAAGGATAGATAATAGACAGTAACAGCAGTATACTGTAGGTAGGGGTAAAGGATAGATAATAGACAGTAACAGCAGTATACTGTAGGTAGGGGTAAAGGATAGATAATAGACAGTAACAGCAGTATACTGTAGGTAGGGGTAAAGGATAGATAACAGACAGTAACAGCAGTATACTGTAGGTAGGGGTAAAGGATAGATAATAGACAGTAACAGCAGTATACTGTAGGTAGGGGTAAAGGATAGATAATAGACAGTAACAGCAGTATACTGTAGGTAGGGGTAAAGGATAGATAATAGACAGTAACAGCAGTATACTGTAGGTAGGGGTAAAGGATAGATAATAGACAGTAACAGCAGTATACTGTAGGTAGGGGTAAAGGATAGATAATAGACAGTAACAGCAGTATACTGTAGGTAGGGGTAAAGGATAGATAATAGACAGTAACAGCAGTATACTGTAGGTAGGGGTAAAGGATAGATAATAGACAGTAACAGCAGTATACTGTAGGTAGGGGTAAAGGATAGATAATAGACAGTAACAGCAGTATACTGTAGGTAGGGGTAAAGGATAGATAATAGACAGTAACAGCAGTATACTGTAGGTAGGGGTAAAGGATAGATAATAGACAGTAACAGCAGTATACTGTAGGTAGGGGTAAAGGATAGATAATAGACAGTAACAGCAGTATACTGTAGGTAGGGGTAAAGGATAGATAATAGACAGTAGCAGCAGTATACTGTAGGTAGGGGTAAAGGATAGATAATAGACAGTAGCAGCAGTATACTGTAGGTAGGGGTAAAGGATAGATAATAGACAGTAACAGCAGTATACTGTAGGTAGGGGTAAAGGATAGATAATAGACAGTAACAGCAGTATACTGTAGGTAGGGGTAAAGGATAGATAATAGACAGTAACAGCAGTATACTGTAGGTAGGGGTAAAGGATAGATAATAGACAGTAACAGCAGTATACTGTAGGTAGGGGTAAATGATAGATAATAGACAGTAACAGCAGTATACTGTAGGTAGGGGTAAAGGATAGATAATAGACAGTAACAGCAGTATACTGTAGGTAGGGGTAAAGGATAGATAATAGACAGTAACAGCAGTATACTGTAGGTAGGGGTAAAGGATAGATAATAGACAGTAACAGCAGTATACTGTAGGTAGGGGTAAAGGATAGATAATAGACAGTAACAGCAGTATACTGTAGGTAGGGGTAAAGGATAGATAATAGACAGTAACAGCAGTATACTGTAGGTAGGGGTAAAGGATAGATAATAGACAGTAACAGCAGTATACTGTAGGTAGGGGTAAAGGATAGATAATAGACAGTAACAGCAGTATACTGTAGGTAGGTTTAAAGGATAGATAGTAAACAGTAACAGCAGTATACTGTAGGTAGGGGTAAAGGATAGATAATAGACAGTAACAGCAGTATACTGTAGGTAGGGGTAAAGGATAGATAATAGACAGTAACAGCAGTATACTGTAGGTAGGGGTAAAGGATAGATAATAGACAGTAACAGCAGTATACTGTAGGTAGGGGTAAAGGATAGATAATAGACAGTAGCAGCAGTATACTGTAGGTAGGGGTAAAGGATAGATAATAGACAGTAACAGCAGTATACTGTAGGTAGGGGTAAAGGATAGATAATAGACAGTAACAGCAGTATACTGTAGGTAGGGGTAAAGGATAGATAATAGACAGTAACAGCAGTATACTGTAGGTAGGGGTAAAGGATAGATAACAGACAGTAACAGCAGTATACTGTAGGTAGGGGTAAAGGATAGATAATAGACAGTAACAGCAGTATACTGTAGGTAGGGGTAAAGGATAGATAATAGACAGTAACAGCAGTATACTGTAGGTAGGGGTAAAGGATAGATAATAGACAGTGACAGCAGTATACTGTAGGTAGGGGTAAAGGATAGATAATAGACAGTAACAGCAGTATACTGTAGGTAGGGGTAAAGGATAGATAACAGACAGTAACAGCAGTATACTGTAGGTAGGGGTAAAGGATAGATAATAGACAGTAACAGCAGTATACTGTAGGTAGGGGTAAAGGATAGATAATAGACAGTAACAGCAGTATACTGTAGGTAGGGGTAAAGGATAGATAATAGACAGTAACAGCAGTATACTGTAGGTAGGGGTAAAGGATAGATAATAGACAGTAACAGCAGTATACTGTAGGTAGGGGTAAAGGATAGATAATAGACAGTAACAGCAGTATACTGTAGGTAGGGGTAAAGGATAGATAATAGACAGTAACAGCAGTATACTGTAGGTAGGGGTAAAGGAGAGATAATAGACAGTAACAGCAGTATACTGTAGGTAGGGGTAAAGGATAGATAATAGACAGTAACAGCAGTATACTGTAGGTAGGGGTAAAGGATAGATAATAGACAGTAACAGCAGTATACTGTAGGTAGGGGTAAAGGATAGATAATAGACAGTAACAGCAGTATACTGTAGGTAGGGGTAAAGGATAGATAATAGACAGTAACAGCAGTATACTGTAGGTGGGGGTAAAGGATAGATAATAGACAGTAACAGCAGTATACTGTAGGTAGGGGTAAAGGATAGATAATAGACAGTAACAGCAGTATACTGTAGGTAGGGGTAAAGGATAGATAAAAGACAGTAACAGCAGTATACTGTAGGTAGGGGTAAAGGATAGATAATAGATAGTAACAGCAGTATACTGTAGGTAGGGGTAAAGGATAGATAATAGACAGTAACAGCAGTATACTGTAGGTAGGGGTAAAGGATAGATAATAGACAGTAACAGCAGTATACTGTAGGTAGGGGTAAAGGGACTAGACAACAGGATAGATAATAGACAGTAACAGCAGTATACTGTAGGTAGGGGTAAAGGATAGATAATAGACAGTAACAGCAGTATACTGTAGGTAGGGGTAAAGGATAGATAATAGACAGTAACAGCAGTATACTGTAGGTAGGGGTAAAGGATAGATAATAGACAGTAACAGCAGTATACTGTAGGTAGGGGTAAAGGATAGATAATAGACAGTAGCAGCAGTATACTGTAGGTAGGGGTAAAGGATAGATAATAGACAGTAACAGCAGTATACTGTAGGTAGGGGTAAAGGATAGATAATAGACAGTAACAGCAGTATACTGTAGGTAGGGGTAAAGGATAGATAATAGACAGTAACAGCAGTATACTGTAGGTAGGGGTAAAGGATAGATAATAGACAGTAACAGCAGTATACTGTAGGTAGGGGTAAAGGATAGATAATAGACAGTAACAGCAGTATACAGTAGGTAGGTGTAAAGGATAGATAATAGACAGTAACAGCAGTATACTGTAGGTAGGGGTAAAGGATAGATAATAGACAGTAACAGCAGTATACTGTAGGTGGGGGTAAAGGATAGATAATAGACAGTAACAGCAGTATACTGTAGGTAGGGGTAAAGGATAGATAATAGACAGTAACAGCAGTATACTGTAGGTAGGGGTAAAGGATAGATAATAGACAGTAACAGCAGTATACTGTAGGTAGGGGTAAAGGATAGATAATAGACAGTAACAGCAGTATACAGTAGGTAGGTGTAAAGGATAGATAATAGACAGTAACAGCAGTATACTGTAGGTAGGGGTAAAGGATAGATAATAGACAGTAACAGCAGTATACTGTAGGTGGGGGTAAAGGATAGATAATAGACAGTAACAGCAGTATACTGTAGGTAGGGGTAAAGGATAGATAATAGACAGTAACAGCAGTATACTGTAGGTAGGGGTAAAGGATAGATAATAGACAGTAACAGCAGTATACTGTAGGTAGGGGTAAAGGATAGATAATAGACAGTAACAGCAGTATACTGTAGGTAGGGGTAAAGGATAGATAATAGACAGTAACAGCAGTATACTGTAGGTAGGGGTAAAGGATAGATAATAGACAGTAACAGCAGTATACTGTAGGTAGGGGTAAAGGATAGATAACAGACAGTAACAGCAGTATACTGTAGGTAGGGGTAAAGGATAGATAATAGACAGTAACAGCAGTATACTGTAGGTAGGGGTAAAGGATAGATAATAGACAGTAACAGCAGTATACTGTAGGTAGGGGTAAAGGATAGATAATAGACAGTAACAGCAGTATACTGTAGGTAGGGGTAAAGGATAGATAATAGACAGTAACAGCAGTATACTGTAGGTAGGGGTAAAGGATAGATAATAGACAGTAACAGCAGTATACTGTAGGTAGGGGTAAAGGATAGATAATAGACAGTAACAGCAGTATACTGTAGGTAGGGGTAAAGGATAGATAATAGACAGTAACAGCAGTATACTGTAGGTAGGGGTAAAGGATAGATAATAGACAGTAACAGCAGTATACTGTAGGTAGGGGTAAAGGATAGATAATAGACAGTAACAGCAGTATACTGTAGGTAGGGGTAAAGGATAGATAATAGACAGTAACAGCAGTATACTGTAGGTAGGGGTAAAGGATAGATAATAGACAGTAACAGCAGTATACTGTAGGTAGGGGTAAAGGATAGATAATAGACAGTAACAGCAGTATACTGTAGGTAGGGGTAAAGGATAGATAATAGACAGTAACAGCAGTATACTGTAGGTAGGGGTAAAGGATAGATAATAGACAGTAGCAGCAGTATACTGTAGGTAGGGGTAAAGGATAGATAATAGACAGTAACAGCAGTATACTGTAGGTAGGGGTAAAGGATAGATAATAGACAGTAACAGCAGTATACTGTAGGTAGGGGTAAAGGATAGATAATAGACAGTAACAGCAGTATACTGTAGGTAGGGGTAAAGGATAGATAACAGACAGTAACAGCAGTATACTGTAGGTAGGGGTAAAGGATAGATAATAGACAGTAACAGCAGTATACTGTAGGTAGGGGTAAAGGATAGATAATAGACAGTAACAGCAGTATACTGTAGGTAGGGGTAAAGGATAGATAATAGACAGTGACAGCAGTATACTGTAGGTAGGGGTAAAGGATAGATAATAGACAGTAACAGCAGTATACTGTAGGTAGGGGTAAAGGATAGATAACAGACAGTAACAGCAGTATACTGTAGGTAGGGGTAAAGGATAGATAATAGACAGTAACAGCAGTATACTGTAGGTAGGGGTAAAGGATAGATAATAGACAGTAACAGCAGTATACTGTAGGTAGGGGTAAAGGATAGATAATAGACAGTAACAGCAGTATACTGTAGGTAGGGGTAAAGGATAGATAATAGACAGTAACAGCAGTATACTGTAGGTAGGGGTAAAGGATAGATAATAGACAGTAACAGCAGTATACTGTAGGTAGGGGTAAAGGATAGATAATAGACAGTAACAGCAGTATACTGTAGGTAGGGGTAAAGGAGAGATAATAGACAGTAACAGCAGTATACTGTAGGTAGGGGTAAAGGATAGATAATAGACAGTAACAGCAGTATACTGTAGGTAGGGGTAAAGGATAGATAATAGACAGTAACAGCAGTATACTGTAGGTAGGGGTAAAGGATAGATAATAGACAGTAACAGCAGTATACTGTAGGTAGGGGTAAAGGATAGATAATAGACAATAACAGCAGTATACTGTAGGTGGGGGTAAAGGATAGATAATAGACAGTAACAGCAGTATACTGTAGGTAGGGGTAAAGGATAGATAATAGATAGTAACAGCAGTATACTGTAGGTAGGGGTAAAGGATAGATAATAGACAGTAACAGCAGTATACTGTAGGTAGGGGTAAAGGATAGATAATAGACAGTAACAGCAGTATACTGTAGGTAGGGGTAAAGGGACTAGACAACAGGATAGATAATAGACAGTAACAGCAGTATACTGTAGGTAGGGGTAAAGGATAGATAATAGACAGTAGCAGCAGTATACTGTAGGTAGGGGTAAAGGAGAGATAATAGACAGTAACAGCAGTATACTGTAGGTAGGGGTAAAGGATAGATAATAGACAGTAACAGCAGTATACTGTAGGTAGGGGTAAAGGATAGATAATAGACAGTAACAGCAGTATACTGTAGGTAGGGGTAAAGGATAGATAATAGACAGTAACAGCAGTATACTGTAGGTAGGGGTAAAGGATAGATAATAGACAGTAACAGCAGTATACTGTAGGTAGGGGTAAAGGATAGATAATAGCCAGTAACAGCAGTATACTGTAGGTAGGGGTAAAGGATAGATAATAGACAGTAACAGCAGCATACTGTAGGTAGGGGTAAAGGATAGATAATAGACAGTAACAGCAGTATACTGTAGGTAGGGGTAAAGGATAGATAATAGACAGTAACAGCAGTATACTGTAGGTAGGGGTAAAGGGACTAGACAACAGGATAGATAATAGACAGTAACAGCAGTATACTGTAGGTAGGGGTAAAGGATAGATAATAGACAGTAACAGCAGTATACTGTAGGTAGGGGTAAAGGATAGATAATAGACAGTAACAGCAGTATACTGTAGGTAGGGGTAAAGGATAGATAATAGACAGTAACAGCAGTATACTGTAGGTAGGGGTAAAGGATAGATAATAGACAGTAGCAGCAGTATACTGTAGGTAGGGGTAAAGGATAGATAATAGACAGTAACAGCAGTATACTGTAGGTAGGGGTAAAGGATAGATAATAGACAGTAACAGCAGTATACTGGAGGTAGGGGTAAAGGATAGATAATAGACAGTAACAGCAGTATACTGTAGGTAGGGGTAAAGGATAGATAATAGACAGTAACAGCAGTATACTGTAGGTAGGGGTAAAGGATAGATAATAGACAGTAACAGCAGTATACAGTAGGTAGGTGTAAAGGATAGATAATAGACAGTAACAGCAGTATACTGTAGGTAGGGGTAAAGGATAGATAATAGACAGTAACAGCAGTATACTGTAGGTGGGGGTAAAGGATAGATAATAGACAGTAACAGCAGTATACTGTAGGTAGGGGTAAAGGATAGATAATAGACAGTAACAGCAGTATACTGTAGGTAGGGGTAAAGGATAGATAATAGACAGTAACAGCAGTATACTGTAGGTAGGGGTAAAGGATAGATAATAGACAGTAACAGCAGTATACTGTAGGTAGGGGTAAAGGATAGATAATAGACAGTGACAGCAGTATACTGTAGGTAGGGGTAAAGGATAGATAATAGACAGTAACAGCAGTATACTGTAGGTAGGGGTAAAGGATAGATAACAGACAGTAACAGCAGTATACTGTAGGTAGGGGTAAAGGATAGATAATAGACAGTAACAGCAGTATACTGTAGGTAGGGGTAAAGGATAGATAATAGACAGTAACAGCAGTATACTGTAGGTAGGGGTAAAGGATAGATAATAGACAGTAACAGCAGTATACTGTAGGTAGGGGTAAAGGATAGATAATAGACAGTAACAGCAGTATACTGTAGGTAGGGGTAAAGGATAGATAATAGACAGTAACAGCAGTATACTGTAGGTAGGGGTAAAGGATAGATAATAGACAGTAACAGCAGTATACTGTAGGTAGGGGTAAAGGAGAGATAATAGACAGTAACAGCAGTATACTGTAGGTAGGGGTAAAGGATAGATAATAGACAGTAACAGCAGTATACTGTAGGTAGGGGTAAAGGATAGATAATAGACAGTAACAGCAGTATACTGTAGGTAGGGGTAAAGGATAGATAATAGACAGTAACAGCAGTATACTGTAGGTAGGGGTAAAGGATAGATAATAGACAATAACAGCAGTATACTGTAGGTAGGGGTAAAGGATAGATAATAGACAGTAACAGCAGTATACTGTAGGTAGGGGTAAAGGATAGATAATAGATAGTAACAGCAGTATACTGTAGGTAGGGGTAAAGGATAGATAATAGACAGTAACAGCAGTATACTGTAGGTAGGGGTAAAGGATAGATAATAGACAGTAACAGCAGTATACTGTAGGTAGGGGTAAAGGATAGATAATAGACAGTGACAGCAGTATACTGTAGGTAGGGGTAAAGGATAGATAATAGACAGTAACAGCAGTATACTGTAGGTAGGGGTAAAGGATAGATAACAGACAGTAACAGCAGTATACTGTAGGTAGGGGTAAAGGATAGATAATAGACAGTAACAGCAGTATACTGTAGGTAGGGGTAAAGGATAGATAATAGACAGTAACAGCAGTATACTGTAGGTAGGGGTAAAGGATAGATAATAGACAGTAACAGCAGTATACTGTAGGTAGGGGTAAAGGATAGATAATAGACAGTAACAGCAGTATACTGTAGGTAGGGGTAAAGGATAGATAATAGACAGTAACAGCAGTATACTGTAGGTAGGGGTAAAGGATAGATAATAGACAGTAACAGCAGTATACTGTAGGTAGGGGTAAAGGAGAGATAATAGACAGTAACAGCAGTATACTGTAGGTAGGGGTAAAGGATAGATAATAGACAGTAACAGCAGTATACTGTAGGTTGGGGTAAAGGATAGATAATAGACAGTAACAGCAGTATACTGTAGGTAGGGGTAAAGGATAGATAATAGACAGTAACAGCAGTATACTGTAGGTAGGGGTAAAGGATAGATAATAGACAGTAACAGCAGTATACTGTAGGTGGGGGTAAAGGATAGATAATAGACAGTAACAGCAGTATACTGTAGGTAGGGGTAAAGGATAGATAATAGACAGTAACAGCAGTATACTGTAGGTAGGGGTAAAGGATAGATAAAAGACAGTAACAGCAGTATACTGTAGGTAGGGGTAAAGGATAGATAATAGATAGTAACAGCAGTATACTGTAGGTAGGGGTAAAGGATAGATAATAGACAGTAACAGCAGTATACTGTAGGTAGGGGTAAAGGATAGATAATAGACAGTAACAGCAGTATACTGTAGGTAGGGGTAAAGGGACTAGACAACAGGATAGATAATAGACAGTAACAGCAGTATACTGTAGGTAGGGGTAAAGGATAGATAATAGACAGTAACAGCAGTATACTGTAGGTAGGGGTAAAGGATAGATAATAGACAGTAACAGCAGTATACTGTAGGTAGGGGTAAAGGATAGATAATAGACAGTAACAGCAGTATACTGTAGGTAGGGGTAAAGGATAGATAATAGACAGTAGCAGCAGTATACTGTAGGTAGGGGTAAAGGATAGATAATAGACAGTAACAGCAGTATACTGTAGGTAGGGGTAAAGGATAGATAATAGACAGTAACAGCAGTATACTGTAGGTAGGGGTAAAGGATAGATAATAGACAGTAACAGCAGTATACTGTAGGTAGGGGTAAAGGATAGATAATAGACAGTAACAGCAGTATACTGTAGGTAGGGGTAAAGGATAGATAATAGACAGTAACAGCAGTATACAGTAGGTAGGTGTAAAGGATAGATAATAGACAGTAACAGCAGTATACTGTAGGTGGGGGTAAAGGATAGATAATAGACAGTAACAGCAGTATACTGTAGGTGGGGGTAAAGGATAGATAATAGACAGTAACAGCAGTATACTGTAGGTAGGGGTAAAGGATAGATAATAGACAGTAACAGCAGTATACTGTAGGTAGGGGTAGAGGATAGATAATAGACAGTAACAGCAGTATACTGTAGGTAGGGGTAAAGGATAGATAATAGACAGTAACAGCAGTATACAGTAGGTAGGTGTAAAGGATAGATAATAGACAGTAACAGCAGTATACGGTAGGTAGGGGTAAAGGATAGATAATAGACAGTAACAGCAGTATACTGTAGGTGGGGGTAAAGGATAGATAATAGACAGTAACAGCAGTATACTGTAGGTAGGGGTAAAGGATAGATAATAGACAGTAACAGCAGTATACTGTAGGTAGGGGTAAAGGATAGATAATAGACAGTAACAGCAGTATACTGTAGGTAGGGGTAAAGGATAGATAATAGACAGTAACAGCAGTATACTGTAGGTAGGGGTAAAGGATAGATAATAGACAGTAACAGCAGTATACTGTAGGTAGGGGTAAAGGATAGATAATAGACAGTAACAGCAGTATACTGTAGGTAGGGGTAAAGGATAGATAACAGACAGTAACAGCAGTATACTGTAGGTAGGGGTAAAGGATAGATAATAGACAGTAACAGCAGTATACTGTAGGTAGGGGTAAAGGATAGATAATAGACAGTAACAGCAGTATACTGTAGGTAGGGGTAAAGGATAGATAATAGACAGTAACAGCAGTATACTGTAGGTAGGGGTAAAGGATAGATAATAGACAGTAACAGCAGTATACTGTAGGTAGGGGTAAAGGATAGATAATAGACAGTAACAGCAGTATACTGTAGGTAGGGGTAAAGGATAGATAATAGACAGTAACAGCAGTATACTGTAGGTAGGGGTAAAGGATAGATAATAGACAGTAACAGCAGTATACTGTAGGTAGGGGTAAAGGATAGATAATAGACAGTAACAGCAGTATACTGTAGGTAGGGGTAAAGGATAGATAATAGACAGTAACAGCAGTATACTGTAGGTAGGGGTAAAGGATAGATAATAGACAGTAACAGCAGTATACTGTAGGTAGGGGTAAAGGATAGATAATAGACAGTAACAGCAGTATACTGTAGGTAGGGGTAAAGGATAGATAATAGACAGTAACAGCAGTATACTGTAGGTAGGGGTAAAGGATAGATAATAGACAGTAACAGCAGTATACTGTAGGTAGGGGTAAAGGATAGATAATAGACAGTAGCAGCAGTATACTGTAGGTAGGGGTAAAGGATAGATAATAGACAGTAACAGCAGTATACTGTAGGTAGGGGTAAAGGATAGATAATAGACAGTAACAGCAGTATACTGTAGGTAGGGGTAAAGGATAGATAATAGACAGTAACAGCAGTATACTGTAGGTAGGGGTAAAGGATAGATAACAGACAGTAACAGCAGTATACTGTAGGTAGGGGTAAAGGATAGATAATAGACAGTAACAGCAGTATACTGTAGGTAGGGGTAAAGGATAGATAATAGACAGTAACAGCAGTATACTGTAGGTAGGGGTAAAGGATAGATAATAGACAGTGACAGCAGTATACTGTAGGTAGGGGTAAAGGATAGATAATAGACAGTAACAGCAGTATACTGTAGGTAGGGGTAAAGGATAGATAACAGACAGTAACAGCAGTATACTGTAGGTAGGGGTAAAGGATAGATAATAGACAGTAACAGCAGTATACTGTAGGTAGGGGTAAAGGATAGATAATAGACAGTAACAGCAGTATACTGTAGGTAGGGGTAAAGGATAGATAATAGACAGTAACAGCAGTATACTGTAGGTAGGGGTAAAGGATAGATAATAGACAGTAACAGCAGTATACTGTAGGTAGGGGTAAAGGATAGATAATAGACAGTAACAGCAGTATACTGTAGGTAGGGGTAAAGGATAGATAATAGACAGTAACAGCAGTATACTGTAGGTAGGGGTAAAGGAGAGATAATAGACAGTAACAGCAGTATACTGTAGGTAGGGGTAAAGGATAGATAATAGACAGTAACAGCAGTATACTGTAGGTAGGGGTAAAGGATAGATAATAGACAGTAACAGCAGTATACTGTAGGTAGGGGTAAAGGATAGATAATAGACAGTAACAGCAGTATACTGTAGGTAGGGGTAAAGGATAGATAATAGACAATAACAGCAGTATACTGTAGGTGGGGGTAAAGGATAGATAATAGACAGTAACAGCAGTATACTGTAGGTAGGGGTAAAGGATAGATAATAGATAGTAACAGCAGTATACTGTAGGTAGGGGTAAAGGATAGATAATAGACAGTAACAGCAGTATACTGTAGGTAGGGGTAAAGGATAGATAATAGACAGTAACAGCAGTATACTGTAGGTAGGGGTAAAGGGACTAGACAACAGGATAGATAATAGACAGTAACAGCAGTATACTGTAGGTAGGGGTAAAGGATAGATAATAGACAGTAGCAGCAGTATACTGTAGGTAGGGGTAAAGGAGAGATAATAGACAGTAACAGCAGTATACTGTAGGTAGGGGTAAAGGATAGATAATAGACAGTAACAGCAGTATACTGTAGGTAGGGGTAAAGGATAGATAATAGACAGTAACAGCAGTATACTGTAGGTAGGGGTAAAGGATAGATAATAGACAGTAACAGCAGTATACTGTAGGTAGGGGTAAAGGATAGATAATAGACAGTAACAGCAGTATACTGTAGGTGGGGGTAAAGGATAGATAATAGACAGTAACAGCAGTATACTGTAGGTAGGGGTAAAGGATAGATAATAGATAGTAACAGCAGCATACTGTAGGTAGGGGTAAAGGATAGATAATAGACAGTAACAGCAGTATACTGTAGGTAGGGGTAAAGGATAGATAATAGACAGTAACAGCAGTATACTGTAGGTAGGGGTAAAGGGACTAGACAACAGGATAGATAATAGACAGTAACAGCAGTATACTGTAGGTAGGGGTAAAGGATAGATAATAGACAGTAACAGCAGTATACTGTAGGTAGGGGTAAAGGATAGATAATAGACAGTAACAGCAGTATACTGTAGGTAGGGGTAAAGGATAGATAATAGACAGTAACAGCAGTATACTGTAGGTAGGGGTAAAGGATAGATAATAGACAGTAGCAGCAGTATACTGTAGGTAGGGGTAAAGGATAGATAATAGACAGTAACAGCAGTATACTGTAGGTAGGGGTAAAGGATAGATAATAGACAGTAACAGCAGTATACTGTAGGTAGGGGTAAAGGATAGATAATAGACAGTAACAGCAGTATACTGTAGGTAGGGGTAAAGGATAGATAATAGACAGTAACAGCAGTATACTGTAGGTAGGGGTAAAGGATAGATAATAGACAGTAACAGCAGTATACAGTAGGTAGGTGTAAAGGATAGATAATAGACAGTAACAGCAGTATACTGTAGGTAGGGGTAAAGGATAGATAATAGACAGTAACAGCAGTATACTGTAGGTGGGGGTAAAGGATAGATAATAGACAGTAACAGCAGTATACTGTAGGTAGGGGTAAAGGATAGATAATAGACAGTAACAGCAGTATACTGTAGGTAGGGGTAAAGGATAGATAATAGACAGTAACAGCAGTATACTGTAGGTAGGGGTAAAGGATAGATAATAGACAGTAACAGCAGTATACAGTAGGTAGGTGTAAAGGATAGATAATAGACAGTAACAGCAGTATACTGTAGGTAGGGGTAAAGGATAGATAATAGACAGTAACAGCAGTATACTGTAGGTGGGGGTAAAGGATAGATAATAGACAGTAACAGCAGTATACTGTAGGTAGGGGTAAAGGATAGATAATAGACAGTAACAGCAGTATACTGTAGGTAGGGGTAAAGGATAGATAATAGACAGTAACAGCAGTATACTGTAGGTAGGGGTAAAGGATAGATAATAGACAGTAACAGCAGTATACTGTAGGTAGGGGTAAAGGATAGATAATAGACAGTAACAGCAGTATACTGTAGGTAGGGGTAAAGGATAGATAATAGACAGTAACAGCAGTATACTGTAGGTAGGGGTAAAGGATAGATAACAGACAGTAACAGCAGTATACTGTAGGTAGGGGTAAAGGATAGATAATAGACAGTAACAGCAGTATACTGTAGGTAGGGGTAAAGGATAGATAATAGACAGTAACAGCAGTATACTGTAGGTAGGGGTAAAGGATAGATAATAGACAGTAACAGCAGTATACTGTAGGTAGGGGTAAAGGATAGATAATAGACAGTAACAGCAGTATACTGTAGGTAGGGGTAAAGGATAGATAATAGACAGTAACAGCAGTATACTGTAGGTAGGGGTAAAGGATAGATAATAGACAGTAACAGCAGTATACTGTAGGTAGGGGTAAAGGATAGATAATAGACAGTAACAGCAGTATACTGTAGGTAGGGGTAAAGGATAGATAATAGACAGTAACAGCAGTATACTGTAGGTAGGGGTAAAGGATAGATAATAGACAGTAACAGCAGTATACTGTAGGTAGGGGTAAAGGATAGATAATAGACAGTAACAGCAGTATACTGTAGGTAGGGGTAAAGGATAGATAATAGACAGTAGCAGCAGTATACTGTAGGTAGGGGTAAAGGATAGATAATAGACAGTAGCAGCAGTATACTGTAGGTAGGGGTAAAGGATAGATAATAGACAGTAGCAGCAGTATACTGTAGGTAGGGGTAAAGGATAGATAATAGACAGTAACAGCAGTATACTGTAGGTAGGGGTAAAGGATAGATAATAGACAGTAACAGCAGTATACTGTAGGTAGGGGTAAAGGATAGATAATAGACAGTAACAGCAGTATACTGTAGGTAGGGGTAAAGGATAGATAATAGACAGTAACAGCAGTATACTGTAGGTAGGGGTAAAGGATAGATAATAGACAGTAACAGCAGTATACTGTAGGTGGGGGTAAAGGATAGATAATAGACAGTAACAGCAGTATACTGTAGGTAGGGGTAAAGGATAGATAATAGACAGTAACAGCAGTATACTGTAGGTAGGGGTAAAGGATAGATAAAAGACAGTAACAGCAGTATACTGTAGGTAGGGGTAAAGGATAGATAATAGACAGTAACAGCAGTATACTGTAGGTAGGGGTAAAGGATAGATAATAGACAGTAACAGCAGTATACTGTAGGTAGGGGTAAAGGATAGATAATAGACAGTAACAGCAGTATACTGTAGGTAGGGGTAAAGGATAGATAATAGACAGTAACAGCAGTATACTGTAGGTAGGGGTAAAGGGACTAGACAACAGGATAGATAATAGACAGTAACAGCAGTATACTGTAGGTAGGGGTAAAGGATAGATAATAGACAGTAACAGCAGTATACTGTAGGTAGGGGTAAAGGATAGATAATAGACAGTAACAGCAGTATACTGTAGGTAGGGGTAAAGGATAGATAATAGACAGTAACAGCAGTATACTGTAGGTAGGGGTAAAGGATAGATAATAGACAGTAGCAGCAGTATACTGTAGGTAGGGGTAAAGGATAGATAATAGACAGTAACAGCAGTATACTGTAGGTAGGGGTAAAGGATAGATAATAGACAGTAACAGCAGTATACTGTAGGTAGGGGTAAAGGATAGATAATAGACAGTAACAGCAGTATACTGTAGGTAGGGGTAAAGGATAGATAATAGACAGTAACAGCAGTATACTGTAGGTAGGGGTAAAGGATAGATAATAGACAGTAACAGCAGTATACTGTAGGTAGGGGTAAAGGATAGATAATAGACAGTAACAGCAGTATACTGTAGGTAGGGGTAAAGGATAGATAATAGACAGTAACAGCAGTATACTGTAGGTGGGGGTAAAGGATAGATAATAGACAGTAACAGCAGTATACTGTAGGTAGGGGTAAAGGATAGATAATAGACAGTAACAGCAGTATACTGTAGGTAGGGGTAAAGGATAGATAAAAGACAGTAACAGCAGTATACTGTAGGTAGGGGTAAAGGATAGATAATAGACAGTAACAGCAGTATACTGTAGGTAGGGGTAAAGGATAGATAATAGACAGTAACAGCAGTATACTGTAGGTAGGGGTAAAGGATAGATAATAGACAGTAACAGCAGTATACTGTAGGTAGGGGTAAAGGATAGATAATAGACAGTAACAGCAGTATACTGTAGGTAGGGGTAAAGGGACTAGACAACAGGATAGATAATAGACAGTAACAGCAGTATACTGTAGGTAGGGGTAAAGGATAGATAATAGACAGTAACAGCAGTATACTGTAGGTAGGGGTAAAGGATAGATAATAGACAGTAACAGCAGTATACTGTAGGTAGGGGTAAAGGATAGATAATAGACAGTAACAGCAGTATACTGTAGGTAGGGGTAAAGGATAGATAATAGACAGTAGCAGCAGTATACTGTAGGTAGGGGTAAAGGATAGATAATAGACAGTAACAGCAGTATACTGTAGGTAGGGGTAAAGGATAGATAATAGACAGTAACAGCAGTATACTGTAGGTAGGGGTAAAGGATAGATAATAGACAGTAACAGCAGTATACTGTAGGTAGGGGTAAAGGATAGATAATAGACAGTAACAGCAGTATACTGTAGGTAGGGGTAAAGGATAGATAATAGACAGTAACAGCAGTATACAGTAGGTAGGTGTAAAGGATAGATAATAGACAGTAACAGCAGTATACTGTAGGTAGGGGTAAAGGATAGATAATAGACAGTAACAGCAGTATACTGTAGGTAGGGGTAAAGGATAGATAATAGATAGTAACAGCAGTATACTGTAGGTAGGGGTAAAGGATAGATAATAGACAGTAACAGCAGTATACTGTAGGTAGGGGTAAAGGGACTAGACAACAGGATAGATAATAGACAGTAACAGCAGTATACTGTAGGTAGAGGTAAAGGATAGATAATAGACAGTAGCAGCAGTATACTGTAGGTAGGGGTAAAGGATAGATAATAGATAGTAACAGCAGTATACTGTAGGTAGGGGTAAAGGATAGATAATAGACAGTAACAGCAGTATACTGTAGGTAGGGGTAAAGGATAGATAATAGACAGTAACAGCATTATACTGTAGGTAGGTTTAAAGGATAGATAGTAAACAGTAACAGCAGTATACTGTAGGTAGGGGTAAAGGATAGATAATAGACAGTAACAGCAGTATACTGTAGGTAGGGGTAAAGGATAGATAATAGACAGTAACAGCAGTATACTGTAGGTAGGGGTAAAGGATAGATAATAGACAGTAACAGCAGTATACTGTAGGTAGGGGTAAAGGATAGATAATAGACAGTAACAGCAGTATACTGTAGGTAGGGGTAAAGGATAGATAATAGACAGTAACAGCAGTATACTGTAGGTAGGGGTAAAGGATAGATAATAGACAGTAACAGCAGTATACTGTAGGTAGGGGTAAAGGATAGATAATAGACAGTAACAGCAGTATACTGTAGGTAGGGGTAAAGGATAGATAATAGACAGTAACAGCAGTATACTGTAGGTAGGGGTAAAGGATAGATAATAGACAGTAGCAGCAGTATACTGTAGGTAGGGGTAAAGGATAGATAATAGACAGTAACAGCAGTATACTGTAGGTAGGGGTAAAGGATAGATAATAGACAGTAACAGCAGTATACTGTAGGTGGGGGTAAAGGATAGATAATAGACAGTAACAGCAGTATACTGTAGGTAGGGGTAAAGGATAGATAATAGACAGTAACAGCAGTATACTGTAGGTAGGGGTAAAGGATAGATAAAAGACAGTAACAGCAGTATACTGTAGGTAGGGGTAAAGGATAGATAATAGATAGTAACAGCAGTATACTGTAGGTAGGGGTAAAGGATAGATAATAGACAGTAACAGCAGTATACTGTAGGTAGGGGTAAAGGATAGATAATAGACAGTAACAGCAGTATACTGTAGGTAGGGGTAAAGGGACTAGACAACAGGATAGATAATAGACAGTAACAGCAGTATACTGTAGGTAGGGGTAAAGGATAGATAATAGACAGTAACAGCAGTATACTGTAGGTAGGGGTAAAGGATAGATAATAGACAGTAACAGCAGTATACTGTAGGTAGGGGTAAAGGATAGATAATAGACAGTAACAGCAGTATACTGTAGGTAGGGGTAAAGGATAGATAATAGACAGTAACAGCAGTATACTGTAGGTGGGGGTAAAGGATAGATAATAGACAGTAACAGCAGTATACTGTAGGTAGGGGTAAAGGATAGATAATAGACAGTAACAGCAGTATACTGTAGGTAGGGGTAAAGGGACTAGACAACAGGATAGATAATAGACAGTAACAGCAGTATACTGTAGGTAGGGGTAAAGGATAGATAATAGACAGTAACAGCAGTATACTGTAGGTAGGGGTAAAGGATAGATAATAGACAGTAACAGCAGTATACTGTAGGTAGGGGTAAAGGATAGATAATAGACAGTAACAGCAGTATACTGTAGGTAGGGGTAAAGGATAGATAATAGACAGTAACAGCAGTATACTGTAGGTAGGGGTAAAGGATAGATAATAGACAGTAACAGCAGTATACTGTAGGTAGGGGTAAAGGATAGATAATAGACAGTAACAGCAGTATACTGTAGGTAGGGGTAAAGGATAGATAAGAGACAGTAACAGCAGTATACTGTAGGTAGGGGTAAAGGATAGATAATAGACAGTAACAGCAGTATACTGTAGGTAGGGGTAAAGGATAGATAATAGACAGTAACAGCAGTATACTGTAGGTAGGGGTAAAGGATAGATAATAGACAGTAACAGCAGTATACTGTAGGTAGGGGTAAAGGGACTAGACAACAGGATAGATAATAGACAGTAACAGCAGTATACTGTAGGTAGGGGTAAAGGATAGATAATAGACAGTAACAGCAGTATACTGTAGGTAGGGGTAAAGGATAGATAATAGACAGTAACAGCAGTATACTGTAGGTAGGGGTAAAGGATAGATAATAGACAGTAACAGCAGTATACTGTAGGTAGGGGTAAAGGATAGATAATAGACAGTAACAGCAGTATACTGTAGGTAGGGGTAAAGGATAGATAATAGACAGTAACAGCAGTATACTGTAGGTAGGGGTAAAGGATAGATAATAGACAGTAACAGCAGTATACTGTAGGTAGGGGTAAAGGATAGATAATAGACAGTAACAGCAGTATACTGTAGGTGGGGTAAAGGATAGATAATAGACAGTAACAGCAGTATACTGTAGGTGGGGGTAAAGGATAGATAATAGACAGTAACAGCAGTATACTGTAGGTAGGGGTAAAGGATAGATAATAGACAGTAACAGCAGTATACTGTAGGTAGGGGTAAAGGATAGATAATAGACAGTAACAGCAGTATACCGTAGGTAGGGGTAAAGGATAGATAATAGACAGTAACAGCAGTATACAGTAGGTAGGGGTAAAGGATAGATAATAGACAGTAACAGCAGTATACTGTAGGTAGGGGTAAAGGATAGATAATAGACAGTAACAGCAGTATACTGTAGGTGGGGGTAAAGGATAGATAATAGACAGTAACAGCAGTATACTGTAGGTAGGGGTAAAGGATAGATAATAGACAGTAACAGCAGTATACTGTAGGTAGGGGTAAAGGATAGATAATAGACAGTAACAGCAGTATACTGTAGGTAGGGGTAAAGGATAGATAATAGACAGTAACAGCAGTATACTGTAGGTAGGGGTAAAGGATAGATAATAGACAGTAACAGCAGTATACTGTAGGTAGGGGTAAAGGATAGATAATAGACAGTAACAGCAGTATACTGTAGGTAGGGGTAAAGGATAGATAATAGACAGTAACAGCAGTATACTGTAGGTAGGGGTAAAGGATAGATAACAGACAGTAACAGCAGTATACTGTAGGTAGGGGTAAAGGATAGATAATAGACAGTAACAGCAGTATACTGTAGGTAGGGGTAAAGGATAGATAATAGACAGTAACAGCAGTATACTGTAGGTAGGGGTAAAGGATAGATAATAGACAGTAACAGCAGTATACTGTAGGTAGGGGTAAAGGATAGATAAAAGACAGTAACAGCAGTATACTGTAGGTAGGGGTAAAGGATAGATAATAGACAGTAACAGCAGTATACTGTAGGTAGGGGTAAAGGATAGATAATAGACAGTAACAGCAGTATACTGTAGGTAGGGGTAAAGGATAGATAATAGACAGTAACAGCAGTATACTGTAGGTAGGGGTAAAGGATAGATAATAGACAGTAACAGCAGTATACTGTAGGTAGGGGTAAAGGATAGATAATAGACAGTAACAGCAGTATACTGTAGGTAGGGGTAAAGGATAGATAATAGACAGTAGCAGCAGTATACTGTAGGTAGGGGTAAAGGATAGATAATAGACAGTAGCAGCAGTATACTGTAGGTAGGGGTAAAGGATAGATAATATAGGGGTAAAGGATAGATAATAGACAGTAACAGCAGTATACTGTAGGTAGGGGTAAAGGATATATAATAGACAGTAACAGCAGTATACTGTAGGTAGGGGTAAAGGATAGATAATAGACAGTAACAGCAGTATACTGTAGGTAGGGGTAAAGGATAGATAATAGACAGTAACAGCAGTATACTGTAGGTAGGGGTAAAGGATAGATAATAGACAGTAACAGCAGTATACTGTAGGTAGGGGTAAAGGATAGATAATAGACAGTAACAGCAGTATACTGTAGGTGGGGGTAAAGGATAGATAATAGACAGTAACAGCAGTATACTGTAGGTAGGGGTAAAGGATAGATAATAGACAGTAACAGCAGTATACTGTAGGTAGGGGTAAAGGATAGATAAAAGACAGTAACAGCAGTATACTGTAGGTAGGGGTAAAGGATAGATAATAGACAGTAACAGCAGTATACTGTAGGTAGGGGTAAAGGATAGATAATAGACAGTAACAGCAGTATACTGTAGGTAGGGGTAAAGGATAGATAATAGACAGTAACAGCAGTATACTGTAGGTAGGGGTAAAGGATAGATAATAGACAGTAACAGCAGTATACTGTAGGTAGGGGTAAAGGGACTAGACAACAGGATAGATAATAGACAGTAACAGCAGTATACTGTAGGTAGGGGTAAAGGATAGATAATAGACAGTAACAGCAGTATACTGTAGGTAGGGGTAAAGGATAGATAATAGACAGTAACAGCAGTATACTGTAGGTAGGGGTAAAGGATAGATAATAGACAGTAACAGCAGTATACTGTAGGTAGGGGTAAAGGATAGATAATAGACAGTAGCAGCAGTATACTGTAGGTAGGGGTAAAGGATAGATAATAGACAGTAACAGCAGTATACTGTAGGTAGGGGTAAAGGATAGATAATAGACAGTAACAGCAGTATACTGTAGGTAGGGGTAAAGGATAGATAATAGACAGTAACAGCAGTATACTGTAGGTAGGGGTAAAGGATAGATAATAGACAGTAACAGCAGTATACTGTAGGTAGGGGTAAAGGATAGATAATAGACAGTAACAGCAGTATACAGTAGGTAGGTGTAAAGGATAGATAATAGACAGTAACAGCAGTATACTGTAGGTAGGGGTAAAGGATAGATAATAGACAGTAACAGCAGTATACTGTAGGTAGGGGTAAAGGATAGATAATAGATAGTAACAGCAGTATACTGTAGGTAGGGGTAAAGGATAGATAATAGACAGTAACAGCAGTATACTGTAGGTAGGGGTAAAGGGACTAGACAACAGGATAGATAATAGACAGTAACAGCAGTATACTGTAGGTAGAGGTAAAGGATAGATAATAGACAGTAGCAGCAGTATACTGTAGGTAGGGGTAAAGGATAGATAATAGATAGTAACAGCAGTATACTGTAGGTAGGGGTAAAGGATAGATAATAGACAGTAACAGCAGTATACTGTAGGTAGGGGTAAAGGATAGATAATAGACAGTAACAGCATTATACTGTAGGTAGGTTTAAAGGATAGATAGTAAACAGTAACAGCAGTATACTGTAGGTAGGGGTAAAGGATAGATAATAGACAGTAACAGCAGTATACTGTAGGTAGGGGTAAAGGATAGATAATAGACAGTAACAGCAGTATACTGTAGGTAGGGGTAAAGGATAGATAATAGACAGTAACAGCAGTATACTGTAGGTAGGGGTAAAGGATAGATAATAGACAGTAACAGCAGTATACTGTAGGTAGGGGTAAAGGATAGATAATAGACAGTAACAGCAGTATACTGTAGGTAGGGGTAAAGGATAGATAATAGACAGTAACAGCAGTATACTGTAGGTAGGGGTAAAGGATAGATAAAAGACAGTAACAGCAGTATACTGTAGGTAGGGGTAAAGGATAGATAATAGACAGTAGCAGCAGTATACTGTAGGTAGGGGTAAAGGATAGATAATAGACAGTAGCAGCAGTATACTGTAGGTAGGGGTAAAGGATAGATAATAGACAGTAACAGCAGTATACTGTAGGTAGGGGTAAAGGATAGATAATAGACAGTAACAGCAGTATACTGTAGGTAGGGGTAAAGGATAGATAATAGACAGTAACAGCAGTATACTGTAGGTAGGGGTAAAGGATAGATAATAGACAGTAACAGCAGTATACTGTAGGTAGGGGTAAAGGATAGATAATAGACAGTAACAGCAGTATACTGTAGGTGGGGGTAAAGGATAGATAATAGACAGTAACAGCAGTATACTGTAGGTAGGGGTAAAGGATAGATAATAGACAGTAACAGCAGTATACTGTAGGTAGGGGTAAAGGATAGATAATAGACAGTAACAGCAGTATACTGTAGGTAGGGGTAAAGGATAGATAATAGACAGTAACAGCAGTATACTGTAGGTAGGGGTAAAGGATAGATAATAGACAGTAACAGCAGTATACTGTAGGTAGGGGTAAAGGGACTAGACAACAGGATAGATAATAGACAGTAACAGCAGTATACTGTAGGTAGGGGTAAAGGATAGATAATAGACAGTAACAGCAGTATACTGTAGGTAGGGGTAAAGGATAGATAATAGACAGTAACAGCAGTATACTGTAGGTAGGGGTAAAGGATAGATAATAGACAGTAACAGCAGTATACTGTAGGTAGGGGTAAAGGATAGATAATAGACAGTAGCAGCAGTATACTGTAGGTAGGGGTAAAGGATAGATAATAGACAGTAACCGCAGTATACTGTAGGTAGGGGTAAAGGATAGATAATAGACAGTAACAGCAGTATACTGTAGGTAGGGGTAAAGGATAGATAATAGACAGTAACAGCAGTATGCTGTAGGTAGGGGTAAAGGATAGATAATAGACAGTAACAGCAGTATACTGTAGGTAGGGGTAAAGGATAGATAATAGACAGTAACAGCAGTATACTGTAGGTAGGGGTAAAGGATAGATAATAGACAGTAACAGCATTATACTGTAGGTAGGTTTAAAGGATAGATAGTAAACAGTAACAGCAGTATACTGTAGGTAGGGGTAAAGGATAGATAATAGACAGTAACAGCAGTATACTGTAGGTAGGGGTAAAGGATAGATAATAGACAGTAACAGCAGTATACTGTAGGTAGGGGTAAAGGATAGATAATAGACAGTAACAGCAGTATACTGTAGGTAGGGGTAAAGGATAGATAATAGACAGTAACAGCAGTATACTGTAGGTAGGGGTAAAGGATAGATAATAGACAGTAACAGCAGTATACTGTAGGTAGGGGTAAAGGATAGATAATAGACAGTAACAGCAGTATACTGTAGGTAGGGGTAAAGGATAGATAAAAGACAGTAACAGCAGTATACTGTAGGTAGGGGTAAAGGATAGATAATAGACAGTAGCAGCAGTATACTGTAGGTAGGGGTAAAGGATAGATAATAGACAGTAGCAGCAGTATACTGTAGGTAGGGGTAAAGGATAGATAATAGACAGTAACAGCAGTATACTGTAGGTAGGGGTAAAGGATAGATAATAGACAGTAACAGCAGTATACTGTAGGTAGGGGTAAAGGATAGATAATAGACAGTAACAGCAGTATACTGTAGGTAGGGGTAAAGGATAGATAATAGACAGTAACAGCAGTATACTGTAGGTAGGGGTAAAGGATAGATAATAGACAGTAACAGCAGTATACTGTAGGTGGGGGTAAAGGATAGATAATAGACAGTAACAGCAGTATACTGTAGGTAGGGGTAAAGGATAGATAATAGACAGTAACAGCAGTATACTGTAGGTAGGGGTAAAGGATAGATAATAGACAGTAACAGCAGTATACTGTAGGTAGGGGTAAAGGATAGATAATAGACAGTAACAGCAGTATACTGTAGGTAGGGGTAAAGGATAGATAATAGACAGTAACAGCAGTATACTGTAGGTAGGGGTAAAGGGACTAGACAACAGGATAGATAATAGACAGTAACAGCAGTATACTGTAGGTAGGGGTAAAGGATAGATAATAGACAGTAACAGCAGTATACTGTAGGTAGGGGTAAAGGATAGATAATAGACAGTAACAGCAGTATACTGTAGGTAGGGGTAAAGGATAGATAATAGACAGTAACAGCAGTATACTGTAGGTAGGGGTAAAGGATAGATAATAGACAGTAGCAGCAGTATACTGTAGGTAGGGGTAAAGGATAGATAATAGACAGTAACAGCAGTATACTGTAGGTAGGGGTAAAGGATAGATAATAGACAGTAACAGCAGTATACTGTAGGTAGGGGTAAAGGATAGATAATAGACAGTAACAGCAGTATACTGTAGGTAGGGGTAAAGGATATATAATAGACAGTAACAGCAGTATACTGTAGGTAGGGGTAAAGGATAGATAATATACAGTAACAGCAGTATACAGTAGGTAGGTGTAAAGGATAGATAATAGACAGTAACAGCAGTATACTGTAGGTAGGGGTAAAGGGACTAGACAACAGGATAGATAATAGACAGTAACAGCAGTATACTGTAGGTAGGGGTAAAGGATAGATAATAGACAGTAACAGCAGTATACTGTAGGTAGGGGTAAAGGATAGATAATAGACAGTAACAGCAGTATACTGCAGGTAGGGGTAAAGGATAGATAATAGACAGTAACAGCAGTATACTGTAGGTAGGGGTAAAGGATAGATAATAGACAGTAGCAGCAGTATACTGTAGGTAGGGGTAAAGGATAGATAATAGACAGTAACAGCAGTATACTGTAGGTAGGGGTAAAGGATAGATAATAGACAGTAACAGCAGTATACTGTAGGTAGGGGTAAAGGATAGATAATAGACAGTAACAGCAGTATGCTGTAGGTAGGGGTAAAGGATAGATAATAGACAGTAACAGCAGTATACTGTAGGTAGGGGTAAAGGATAGATAATAGACAGTAACAGCAGTATACTGTAGGTAGGGGGAAAGGATAGATAATAGACAGTAACAGCATTATACTGTAGGTAGGTTTAAAGGATAGATAGTAAACAGTAACAGCAGTATACTGTAGGTAGGGGTAAAGGATAGATAATAGACAGTAACAGCAGTATACTGTAGGTAGGGGTAAAGGATAGATAATAGACAGTAACAGCAGTATACTGTAGGTAGGGGTAAAGGATAGATAATAGACAGTAACAGCAGTATACTGTAGGTAGGGGTAAAGGATAGATAATAGACAGTAACAGCAGTATACTGTAGGTAGGGGTAAAGGATAGATAATAGACAGTAACAGCAGTATACTGTAGGTAGGGGTAAAGGATAGATAATAGACAGTAACAGCAGTATACTGTAGGTAGGGGTAAAGGATAGATAAAAGACAGTAACAGCAGTATACTGTAGGTAGGGGTAAAGGATAGATAATAGACAGTAGCAGCAGTATACTGTAGGTAGGGGTAAAGGATAGATAATAGACAGTAGCAGCAGTATACTGTAGGTAGGGGTAAAGGATAGATAATAGACAGTAACAGCAGTATACTGTAGGTAGGGGTAAAGGATAGATAATAGACAGTAACAGCAGTATACTGTAGGTAGGGGTAAAGGATAGATAATAGACAGTAACAGCAGTATACTGTAGGTAGGGGTAAAGGATAGATAATAGACAGTAACAGCAGTATACTGTAGGTAGGGGTAAAGGATAGATAATAGACAGTAACAGCAGTATACTGTAGGTGGGGGTAAAGGATAGATAATAGACAGTAACAGCAGTATACTGTAGGTAGGGGTAAAGGATAGATAATAGACAGTAACAGCAGTATACTGTAGGTAGGGGTAAAGGATAGATAATAGACAGTAACAGCAGTATACTGTAGGTAGGGGTAAAGGATAGATAATAGACAGTAACAGCAGTATACTGTAGGTAGGGGTAAAGGATAGATAATAGACAGTAACAGCAGTATACTGTAGGTAGGGGTAAAGGGACTAGACAACAGGATAGATAATAGACAGTAACAGCAGTATACTGTAGGTAGGGGTAAAGGATAGATAATAGACAGTAACAGCAGTATACTGTAGGTAGGGGTAAAGGATAGATAATAGACAGTAACAGCAGTATACTGTAGGTAGGGGTAAAGGATAGATAATAGACAGTAACAGCAGTATACTGTAGGTAGGGGTAAAGGATAGATAATAGACAGTAGCAGCAGTATACTGTAGGTAGGGGTAAAGGATAGATAATAGACAGTAACAGCAGTATACTGTAGGTAGGGGTAAAGGATAGATAATAGACAGTAACAGCAGTATACTGTAGGTAGGGGTAAAGGATAGATAATAGACAGTAACAGCAGTATACTGTAGGTAGGGGTAAAGGATATATAATAGACAGTAACAGCAGTATACTGTAGGTAGGGGTAAAGGATAGATAATATACAGTAACAGCAGTATACAGTAGGTAGGTGTAAAGGATAGATAATAGACAGTAACAGCAGTATACTGTAGGTAGGGGTAAAGGATAGATAATAGACAGTAACAGCAGTATACTGTAGGTAGGGGTAAAGGATAGATAATAGATAGTAACAGCAGTATACTGTAGGTAGGGGTAAAGGATAGATAATAGACAGTAACAGCAGTATACCGTAGGTAGGGGTAAAGGGACTAGACAACAGGATAGATAATAGACAGTAACAGCAGTATACTGTAGGTAGAGGTAAAGGATAGATAATAGACAGTAGCAGCAGTATACTGTAGGTAGGGGTAAAGGATAGATAATAGATAGTAACAGCAGTATACTGTAGGTAGGGGTAAAGGATAGATAATAGACAGTAACAGCAGTATACTGTAGGTAGGGGTAAAGGATAGATAATAGACAGTAACAGCATTATACTGTAGGTAGGTTTAAAAGATAGATAGTAAACAGTAACAGCAGTATACTGTAGGTAGGGGTAAAGGATAGATAATAGACAGTAACAGCAGTATACTGTAGGTAGGGGTAAAGGATAGATAATAGACAGTAACAGCAGTATACTGTAGGTAGGGGTAAAGGATAGATAATAGACTGTAACAGCAGTATACTGTAGGTAGGGGTAAAGGATAGATAATAGACAGTAACAGCAGTATACTGTAGGTAGGGGTAAAGGATAGATAATAGACAGTAACAGCAGTATACTGTAGGTAGGGGTAAAGGATAGATAATAGACAGTAACATCAGTATACTGTAGGTAGGGGTAAAGGATAGATAATAGACAGTAACAGCAGTATACTGTAGGTAGGGGTAAAGGATAGATAAAAGACAGTAACAGCAGTATACTGTAGGTAGGGGTAAAGGATAGATAATAGACAGTAACAGCAGTATACTGTAGGTAGGGGTAAAGTGACTAGACAACAGGATAGATAATAGACAGTAACAGCAGTATACTGTAGGTAGGGGTAAAGGATAGATAATAGACAGTAACAGCAGTATACTGTAGGTAGGGGTAAAGGATAGATAATAGACAGTAACAGCAGTATACTGTAGGTAGGGGTAAAGGATAGATAATAGACAGTAACATCAGTATACTGTAGGTAGGGGTAAAGGATAGATAATAGACAGTAACAGCAGTATACTGTAGGTAGGGGTAAAGGATAGATAATAGACAGTAACAGCAGTATACTGTAGGTAGGGGTAAAGGATAGATAATAGACAGTAACAGCAGTATACTGTAGGTAGGGGTAAAGGATAGATAATAGACAGTAACAGCAGTATACTGTAGGTAGGGGTAAAGGGACTAGACAACATTATAGATAATAGACAGTAACAGCAGTATACTGTAGGTAGAGGTAAAGGATAGATAATAGACAGTAGCAGCAGTATACTGTAGGTAGGGGTAAAGGATAGATAATATATAGTAACCGCAGTATACTGTAGGTAGGGGTAAAGGATAGATAATAGACAGTAACAGCAGTATACTGTAGGTAGGGGTAAAGGGACTAGACAACAGGATAGATAATAGACAGTAACAGCAGTATACTGTAGGTAGAGGTAAAGGATAGATAATAGACAGTAGCAGCAGTATACTGTAGGTAGGGGTAAAGGATAGATAATAGATAGTAACAGCAGTATACTGTAGGTAGGGGTAAAGGATAGATAATAGACAGTAACAGCAGTATACTGTAGGTAGGGGTAAAGGATAGATAATAGACAGTAACAGCATTATACTGTAGGTAGGTTTAAAGGATAGATAGTAAACAGTAACAGCAGTATACTGTAGGTAGGGGTAAAGGATAGATAATAGACAGTAACAGCAGTATACTGTAGGTAGGGGTAAAGGATAGATAATATAGGGGTAAAGGATAGATAATAGACAGTAACAGCAGTATACTGTAGGTAGGGGTAAAGGATATATAATAGACAGTAACAGCAGTATACTGTAGGTAGGGGTAAAGGATAGATAATAGACAGTAACAGCAGTATACTGTAGGTAGGGGTAAAGGATAGATAATAGACAGTAACAGCAGTATACTGTAGGTAGGGGTAAAGGATAGATAATAGACAGTAACAGCAGTATACTGTAGGTAGGGGTAAAGGATAGATAATAGACAGTAACAGCAGTATACTGTAGGTAGGGGTAAAGTGACTAGACAACAGGATAGATAATAGACAGTAACAGCAGTATACTGAAGGTAGGGGTAAAGGATAGATAATAGACAGTAACAGCAGTATACTGTAGGTAGGGGTAAAGGATAGATAATAGACAGTAACAGCAGTATACTGTAGGTAGGGGTAAAGGATAGATAATAGACAGTAACATCAGTATACTGTAGGTAGGGGTAAAGGATAGATAATAGACAGTAACAGCAGTATACTGTAGGTAGGGGTAAAGGATAGATAATAGACAGTAACAGCAGTATACTGTAGGTAGGGGTAAAGGATAGATAATAGACAGTAACAGCAGTATACTGTAGGTAGGGGTAAAGGATAGATAATAGACAGTAACAGCAGTATACTGTAGGTAGGGGTAAAGGATAGATAATAGACAGTAACAGCAGTATACAGTAGGTAGGTGTAAAGGATAGATAATAGACAGTAACAGCAGTATACTGTAGGTAGGGGTAAAGGATAGATAATAGACAGTAACAGCAGTATACTGTAGGTAGGGGTAAAGGATAGATAATAGATAGTAACAGCAGTATACTGTAGGTAGGGGTAAAGGATAGATAATAGACAGTAACAGCAGTATACTGTAGGTAGGGGTAAAGGGACTAGACAACAGGATAGATAATAGACAGTAACAGCAGTATACTGTAGGTAGAGGTAAAGGATAGATAATAGACAGTAGCAGCAGTATACTGTAGGTAGGGGTAAAGGATAGATAATAGATAGTAACAGCAGTATACTGTAGGTAGGGGTAAAGGATAGATAATAGACAGTAACAGCAGTATACTGTAGGTAGGGGTAAAGGATAGATAATAGACAGTAACAGCATTATACTGTAGGTAGGTTTAAAGGATAGATAGTAAACAGTAACAGCAGTATACTGTAGGTAGGGGTAAAGGATAGATAATAGACAGTAACAGCAGTATACTGTAGGTAGGGGTAAAGGATAGATAATAGACAGTAACAGCAGTATACTGTAGGTAGGGGTAAAGGATAGATAATAGACAGTAACAGCAGTATACTGTAGGTAGGGGTAAAGGATAGATAATAGACAGTAACAGCAGTATACTGTAGGTAGGGGTAAAGGATAGATAATAGACAGTAACAGCAGTATACTGTAGGTAGGGGTAAAGGATAGATAATAGACAGTAACAGCAGTATACTGTAGGTAGGGGTAAAGGATAGATAAAAGACAGTAACAGCAGTATACTGTAGGTAGGGGTAAAGGATAGATAATAGACAGTAGCAGCAGTATACTGTAGGTAGGGGTAAAGGATAGATAATAGACAGTAGCAGCAGTATACTGTAGGTAGGGGTAAAGGATAGATAATAGACAGTAACAGCAGTATACTGTAGGTAGGGGTAAAGGATAGATAATAGACAGTAACAGCAGTATACTGTAGGTAGGGGTAAAGGATAGATAATAGACAGTAACAGCAGTATACTGTAGGTAGGGGTAAAGGATAGATAATAGACAGTAACAGCAGTATACTGTAGGTAGGGGTAAAGGATAGATAATAGACAGTAACAGCAGTATACTGTAGGTGGGGGTAAAGGATAGATAATAGACAGTAACAGCAGTATACTGTAGGTAGGGGTAAAGGATAGATAATAGACAGTAACAGCAGTATACTGTAGGTAGGGGTAAAGGATAGATAATAGACAGTAACAGCAGTATACTGTAGGTAGGGGTAAAGGATAGATAATAGACAGTAACAGCAGTATACTGTAGGTAGGGGTAAAGGATAGATAATAGACAGTAACAGCAGTATACTGTAGGTAGGGGTAAAGGGACTAGACAACAGGATAGATAATAGACAGTAACAGCAGCATACTGTAGGTAGGGGTAAAGGATAGATAATAGACAGTAACAGCAGTATACTGTAGGTAGGGGTAAAGGATAGATAATAGACAGTAACAGCAGTATACTGTAGGTAGGGGTAAAGGATAGATAATAGACAGTAACAGCAGTATACTGTAGGTAGGGGTAAAGGATAGATAATAGACAGTAGCAGCAGTATACTGTAGGTAGGGGTAAAGGATAGATAATAGACAGTAACAGCAGTATACTGTAGGTAGGGGTAAAGGATAGATAATAGACAGTAACAGCAGTATACTGTAGGTAGGGGTAAAGGATAGATAATAGACAGTAACAGCAGTATACTGTAGGTAGGGGTAAAGGATAGATAATAGACAGTAACAGCAGTATACTGTAGGTAGGGGTAAAGGATAGATAATATACAGTAACAGCAGTATACAGTAGGTAGGTGTAAAGGATAGATAATAGACAGTAACAGCAGTATACTGTAGGTAGGGGTAAAGGATAGATAATAGACAGTAACAGCAGTATACTGTAGGTAGGGGTAAAGGATAGATAATAGATAGTAACAGCAGTATACTGTAGGTAGGGGTAAAGGATAGATAATAGACAGTAACAGCAGTATACCGTAGGTAGGGGTAAAGGGACTAGACAACAGGATAGATAATAGACAGTAACAGCAGTATACTGTAGGTAGAGGTAAAGGATAGATAATAGACAGTAGCAGCAGTATACTGTAGGTAGGGGTAAAGGATAGATAATAGATAGTAACAGCAGTATACTGTAGGTAGGGGTAAAGGATAGATAATAGACAGTAACAGCAGTATACTGTAGGTAGGGGTAAAGGATAGATAATAGACAGTAACAGCATTATACTGTAGGTAGGTTTAAAAGATAGATAGTAAACAGTAACAGCAGTATACTGTAGGTAGGGGTAAAGGATAGATAATAGACAGTAACAGCAGTATACTGTAGGTAGGGGTAAAGGATAGATAATAGACAGTAACAGCAGTATACTGTAGGTAGGGGTAAAGGATAGATAATAGACTGTAACAGCAGTATACTGTAGGTAGGGGTAAAGGATAGATAATAGACAGTAACAGCAGTATACTGTAGGTAGGGGTAAAGGATAGATAATAGACAGTAACAGCAGTATACTGTAGGTAGGGGTAAAGGATAGATAATAGACAGTAACATCAGTATACTGTAGGTAGGGGTAAAGGATAGATAATAGACAGTAACAGCAGTATACTGTAGGTAGGGGTAAAGGATAGATAAAAGACAGTAACAGCAGTATACTGTAGGTAGGGGTAAAGGATAGATAATAGACAGTAACAGCAGTATACTGTAGGTAGGGGTAAAGTGACTAGACAACAGGATAGATAATAGACAGTAACAGCAGTATACTGTAGGTAGGGGTAAAGGATAGATAATAGACAGTAACAGCAGTATACTGTAGGTAGGGGTAAAGGATAGATAATAGACAGTAACAGCAGTATACTGTAGGTAGGGGTAAAGGATAGATAATAGACAGTAACATCAGTATACTGTAGGTAGGGGTAAAGGATAGATAATAGACAGTAACAGCAGTATACTGTAGGTAGGGGTAAAGGATAGATAATAGACAGTAACAGCAGTATACTGTAGGTAGGGGTAAAGGATAGATAATAGACAGTAACAGCAGTATACTGTAGGTAGGGGTAAAGGATAGATAATAGACAGTAACAGCAGTATACTGTAGGTAGGGGTAAAGGGACTAGACAACATTATAGATAATAGACAGTAACAGCAGTATACTGTAGGTAGAGGTAAAGGATAGATAATAGACAGTAGCAGCAGTATACTGTAGGTAGGGGTAAAGGATAGATAATATATAGTAACCGCAGTATACTGTAGGTAGGGGTAAAGGATAGATAATAGACAGTAACAGCAGTATACTGTAGGTAGGGGTAAAGGGACTAGACAACAGGATAGATAATAGACAGTAACAGCAGTATACTGTAGGTAGAGGTAAAGGATAGATAATAGACAGTAGCAGCAGTATACTGTAGGTAGGGGTAAAGGATAGATAATAGATAGTAACAGCAGTATACTGTAGGTAGGGGTAAAGGATAGATAATAGACAGTAACAGCAGTATACTGTAGGTAGGGGTAAAGGATAGATAATAGACAGTAACAGCATTATACTGTAGGTAGGTTTAAAGGATAGATAGTAAACAGTAACAGCAGTATACTGTAGGTAGGGGTAAAGGATAGATAATAGACAGTAACAGCAGTATACTGTAGGTAGGGGTAAAGGATAGATAATAGACAGTAACAGCAGTATACTGTAGGTAGGGGTAAAGGATAGATAATAGACAGTAACAGCAGTATACTGTAGGTAGGGGTAAAGGATAGATAATAGACAGTAACAGCAGTATACTGTAGGTAGGGGTAAAGGATAGATAATAGACAGTAACAGCAGTATACTGTAGGTAGGGGTAAAGGATAGATAATAGACAGTAACAGCAGTATACTGTAGGTAGGGGTAAAGGATAGATAAAAGACAGTAACAGCAGTATACTGTAGGTAGGGGTAAAGGATAGATAATAGACAGTAGCAGCAGTATACTGTAGGTAGGGGTAAAGGATAGATAATAGACAGTAGCAGCAGTATACTGTAGGTAGGGGTAAAGGATAGATAATAGACAGTAACAGCAGTATACTGTAGGTAGGGGTAAAGGATAGATAATAGACAGTAACAGCAGTATACTGTAGGTAGGGGTAAAGGATAGATAATAGACAGTAACAGCAGTATACTGTAGGTAGGGGTAAAGGATAGATAATAGACAGTAACAGCAGTATACTGTAGGTAGGGGTAAAGGATAGATAATAGACAGTAACAGCAGTATACTGTAGGTGGGGGTAAAGGATAGATAATAGACAGTAACAGCAGTATACTGTAGGTAGGGGTAAAGGATAGATAATAGACAGTAACAGCAGTATACTGTAGGTAGGGGTAAAGGATAGATAATAGACAGTAACAGCAGTATACTGTAGGTAGGGGTAAAGGATAGATAATAGACAGTAACAGCAGTATACTGTAGGTAGGGGTAAAGGATAGATAATAGACAGTAACAGCAGTATACTGTAGGTAGGGGTAAAGGATAGATAATAGACAGTAACAGCAGTATACTGTAGGTAGGGGTAAAGGATAGATAATAGACAGTAACAGCAGTATACTGTAGGTAGGGGTAAAGGATAGATAATAGACAGTAACAGCAGTATACTGTAGGTAGGGGTAAAGGGACTAGACAACAGGATAGATAATAGACAGTAACAGCAGTATACTGTAGGTAGGGGTAAAGGATAGATAATAGACAGTAACAGCAGTATACTGTAGGTAGGGGTAAAGGATAGATAATAGACAGTAACAGCAGTATACTGTAGGTAGGGGTAAAGGATAGATAATAGACAGTAACAGCAGTATACTGTAGGTAGGGGTAAAGGATAGATAATAGACAGTAGCAGCAGTATACTGTAGGTAGGGGTAAAGGATAGATAATAGACAGTAACAGCAGTATACTGTAGGTAGGGGTAAAGGATAGATAATAGACAGTAACAGCAGTATACTGTAGGTAGGGGTAAAGGATAGATAATAGACAGTAACAGCAGTATACTGTAGGTAGGGGTAAAGGATAGATAATAGACAGTAACAGCAGTATACTGTAGGTAGGGGTAAAGGATAGATAATATACAGTAACAGCAGTATACAGTAGGTAGGTGTAAAGGATAGATAATAGACAGTAACAGCAGTATACTGTAGGTAGGGGTAAAGGATAGATAATAGACAGTAACAGCAGTATACTGTAGGTAGGGGTAAAGGATAGATAATAGATAGTAACAGCAGTATACTGTAGGTAGGGGTAAAGGATAGATAATAGACAGTAACAGCAGTATACCGTAGGTAGGGGTAAAGGGACTAGACAACAGGATAGATAATAGACAGTAACAGCAGTATACTGTAGGTAGAGGTAAAGGATAGATAATAGACAGTAGCAGCAGTATACTGTAGGTAGGGGTAAAGGATAGATAATAGATAGTAACAGCAGTATACTGTAGGTAGGGGTAAAGGATAGATAATAGACAGTAACAGCAGTATACTGTAGGTAGGGGTAAAGGATAGATAATAGACAGTAACATCAGTATACTGTAGGTAGGGGTAAAGGATAGATAATAGACAGTAACAGCAGTATACTGTAGGTAGGGGTAAAGGATAGATAATAGACAGTAACAGCAGTATACTGTAGGTAGGGGTAAAGGATAGATAATAGACAGTAACAGCAGTATACTGTAGGTAGGGGTAAAGGATAGATAATAGACAGTAACAGCAGTATACTGTAGGTAGGGGTAAAGGGACTAGACAACATTATAGATAATAGACAGTAACAGCAGTATACTGTAGGTAGAGGTAAAGGATAGATAATAGACAGTAGCAGCAGTATACTGTAGGTAGGGGTAAAGGATAGATAATATATAGTAACAGCAGGTATACTGTAGGTAGGGGTAAAGGATAGATAATAGACAGTAACAGCAGTATACTGTAGGTAGGGGTAAAGGATAGATAATAGACAGTAACAGCAGTATACTGTAGGTAGGGGTAAAGGATAGATAATAGACAGTAACAGCAGTATACTGTAGGTAGGGGTAAAGGATAGATAATAGACAGTAACAGCAGTATACTGTAGGTAAGGGTAAAGGATAGATAATAGACAGTAACAGCAGTATACTGTAGGTAGGGGTAAAGGATAGATAATAGACAGTAACAGCAGTATACTGTAGGTAGGGGTAAAGGATAGATAATAGACAGTAACAGCAGTATACTGTAGGTAGGGGTAAAGGATAGATAATAGACAGTAACAGCAGTATACTGTAGGTAGGGGTAAAGGATAGATAATAGACAGTAACAGCAGTATACTGTAGGTAGGGGTAAAGGATAGATAATAGACAGTAACAGCAGTATACTGTAGGTAGGGGTAAAGGATAGATAATAGACAGTAACAGCAGTATACTGTAGGTAGGGGTAAAGGATAGATAATAGACAGTAACATCAGTATACTGTAGGTAGGGGTAAAGGATAGATAATAGACAGTAACAGCAGTATACTGTAGGTAGGGGTAAAGGATAGATAATAGACAGTAACAGCAGTATACTGTAGGTAGGGGTAAAGGATAGATAATAGACAGTAACAGCAGTATACTGTAGGTAGGGGTAAAGGATAGATAATAGACAGTAACAGCAGTATACTGTAGGTAGGGGTAAAGGGACTAGACAACATTATAGATAATAGACAGTAACAGCAGTATACTGTAGATAGAGGTAAAGGATAGATAATAGACAGTAGCAGCAGTATACTGTAGGTAGGGGTAAAGGATAGATAATAGATAGTAACAGCAGTATACTGTAGGTAGGGGTAAAGGATAGATAATAGACAGTAACAGCAGTATACTGTAGGTAGGGGTAAAGGATAGATAATAGACAGTAACAGCAGTATACTGTAGGTAGGGGTAAAGGATAGATAATAGACAGTAACAGCAGTATACTATAGGTAGGGGTAAAGGATAGATAATAGACAGTAACAGCAGTATACTGTAGGTAAGGGTAAAGGATAGATAATAGACAGTAACAGCAGTATACTGTAGGTAGGGGTAAAGGATAGATAATAGACAGTAGCAGCAGTATACTGTAGGTAGGGGTAAAGGATAGATAATAGACAGTAACAGCAGTATACTGTAGGTAGGGGTAAAGGATAGATAGTAAACAGTAACAGCAGTATACTGTAGGTAGGGGTAAAGGATAGATAATAGACAGTAACAGCAGTATACTGTAGGTAGGGGTAAAGGATAGATAATAGACAGTAACAGCAGTATACTGTAGGTAGGGGTAAAGGATAGATAATAGACAGTAACAGCAGTATACTGTAGGTAGGGGTAAAGGATAGATAATAGACAGTAACAGCAGTATACTGTAGGTAGGGGTAAAGGATAGATAATAGACAGTAACAGCAGTATACTGTAGGTAGGGGTAAAGGATAGATAATAGACAGTAACAGCAGTATACTGTAGGTAGGGGTAAAGGATAGATAAAAGACAGTAACAGCAGTATACTGTAGGTAGGGGTAAAGGATAGATAATAGACAGTAACAGCAGTATACTGTAGGTAGGGATAAAGGATAGATAATAGACAGTAACAGCAGTATACTGTAGGTAGGGGTAAAGGATAGATAATAGACAGTAACAGCAGTATGCTGTAGGTAGGGGTAAAGGATAGATAATAGACAGTAACAGCAGTATACTGTAGGTAGGGGTAAAGGATAGATAATAGACAGTAACAGCAGTATACTGTAGGTAGGGGTAAAGGATAGATAATAGACAGTAACAGCAGTATACTGTAGGTAGGGGTAAAGGATAGATAATAGACAGTAACAGCAGTATACTGTAGGTAGGGGTAAAGGATAGATAATAGACAGTAACAGCAGTATACTGAAGGTAGGGGTAAAGGATAGATAATAGACAGTAACAGCAGTATACTGTAGGTAGGGGTAAAGGATAGATAATAGACAGTAACAGCAGTATACTGTAGGTAGGGGTAAAGGGACTAGACAACAGGATAGATAATAGACAGTAACAGCAGTATACTGTAGGTAGGGGTAAAGGATAGATAATAGACAGTAACAGCAGTATACTGTAGGTAGGGGTAAAGGATAGATAATAGACAGTAACAGCAGTATACTGTAGGTAGGGGTAAAGGATAGATAATAGACAGTAACAGCAGTATACTGTAGGTAGGGGTAAAGGATAGATAATAGACCGTAGCAGCAGTATACTGTAGGTAGGGGTAAAGGATAGATAATAGACAGTAACAGCAGTATACTGTAGGTAGGGGTAAAGGATAGATAATAGACAGTAACAGCAGTATACTGTAGGTAGGGGTAAAGGATAGATAATAGACAGTAACAGCAGTATACTGTAGGTAGGGGTAAAGGATAGATAATAGACAGTAACAGCAGTATACTGTAGGTAGGGGTAAAGGATAGATAATATACAGTAACAGCAGTATACAGTAGGTAGGTGTAAAGGATAGATAATAGACAGTAACAGCAGTATACTGTAGGTAGGGGTAAAGGATAGATAATAGACAGTAACAGCAGTATACTGTAGGTAGGGGTAAAGGATAGATAATAGATAGTAACAGCAGTATACTGTAGGTAGGGGTAAAGGATAGATAATAGACAGTAACAGCAGTATACCGTAGGTAGGGGTATAGGGACTAGACAACAGGATAGATAATAGACAGTAACAGCAGTATACTGTAGGTAGAGGTAAAGGATAGATAATAGACAGTAGCAGCAGTATACTGTAGGTAGGGGTAAAGGATAGATAATAGATAGTAACAGCAGTATACTGTAGGTAGGGGTAAAGGATAGATAATAGACAGTAACAGCAGTATACTGTAGGTAGGGGTAAAGGATAGATAATAGACAGTAACATCAGTATACTGTAGGTAGGGGTAAAGGATAGATAATAGACAGTAACAGCAGTATACTGTAGGTAGGGGTAAAGGATAGATAATAGACAGTAACAGCAGTATACTGTAGGTAGGGGTAAAGGATAGATAATAGACAGTAACAGCAGTATACTGTAGGTAGGGGTAAAGGATAGATAATAGACAGTAACAGCAGTATACTGTAGGTAGGGGTAAAGGGACTAGACAACATTATAGATAATAGACAGTAACAGCAGTATACTGTAGGTAGAGGTAAAGGATAGATAATAGACAGTAGCAGCAGTATACTGTAGGTAGGGGTAAAGGATAGATAATATATAGTAACAGCAGTATACTGTAGGTAGGGGTAAAGGATAGATAATAGACAGTAACAGCAGTATACTGTAGGTAGGGGTAAAGGATAGATAATAGACAGTAACAGCAGTATACTGTAGGTAGGGGTAAAGGATAGATAATAGACAGTAACAGCAGTATACTATAGGTAGGGGTAAAGGATAGATAATATACAGTAACAGCAGTATACAGTAGGTAGGTGTAAAGGATAGATAATAGACAGTAACAGCAGTATACTGTAGGTAGGGGTAAAGGATAGATAATAGACAGTAACAGCAGTATACTGTAGGTAGGGGTAAAGGATAGATAATAGATAGTAACAGCAGTATACTGTAGGTAGGGGTAAAGGATAGATAATAGACAGTAACAGCAGTATACCGTAGGTAGGGGTAAAGGGACTAGACAACAGGATAGATAATAGACAGTAACAGCAGTATACTGTAGGTAGAGGTAAAGGATAGATAATAGACAGTAGCAGCAGTATACTGTAGGTAGGGGTAAAGGATAGATAATAGATAGTAACAGCAGTATACTGTAGGTAGGGGTAAAGGATAGATAATAGACAGTAACAGCAGTATACTGTAGGTAGGGGTAAAGGATAGATAATAGACAGTAACATCAGTATACTGTAGGTAGGGGTAAAGGATAGATAATAGACAGTAACAGCAGTATACTGTAGGTAGGGGTAAAGGATAGATAATAGACAGTAACAGCAGTATACTGTAGGTAGGGGTAAAGGATAGATAATAGACAGTAACAGCAGTATACTGTAGGAAGGGGTAAAGGATAGATAATAGACAGTAACAGCAGTATACTGTAGGTAGGGGTAAAGGGACTAGACAACATTATAGATAATAGACAGTAACAGCAGTATACTGTAGGTAGAGGTAAAGGATAGATAATAGACAGTAGCAGCAGTATACTGTAGGTAGGGGTAAAGGATAGATAATATATAGTAACAGCAGTATACTGTAGGTAGGGGTAAAGGATAGATAATAGACAGTAACAGCAGTATACTGTAGGTAGGGGTAAAGGATAGATAATAGACAGTAACAGCAGTATACTGTAGGTAGGGGTAAAGGATAGATAATAGACAGTAACAGCAGTATACTATAGGTAGGGGTAAAGGATAGATAATAGACAGTAACAGCAGTATACTGTAGGTAAGGGTAAAGGATAGATAATAGACAGTAACAGCAGTATACTGTAGGTAGGGGTAAAGGATAGATAATAGACAGTAGCAGCAGTATACTGTAGGTAGGGGTAAAGGATAGATAATAGACAGTAACAGCAGTATACTGTAGGTAGGGGTAAAGGATAGATAATAGACAGTAACAGCAGTATACTGTAGGTAGGGGTAAAGGATAGATAATAGACAGTAACAGCAGTATACTGTAGGTAGGGGTAAAGGATAGATAATAGACAGTAACAGCAGTATACTGTAGGTAGGGGTAAAGGATAGATAATAGACAGTAACAGCAGTATACTGTAGGTAGGGGTAAAGGATAGATAATAGACAGTAACATCAGTATACTGTAGGTAGGGGTAAAGGATAGATAATAGACAGTAACAGCAGTATACTGTAGGTAGGGGTAAAGGATAGATAATAGACAGTAACAGCAGTATACTGTAGGTAGGGGTAAAGGATAGATAATAGACAGTAACAGCAGTATACTGTAGGTAGGGGTAAAGGATAGATAATAGACAGTAACAGCAGTATACTGTAGGTAGGGGTAAAGGGACTAGACAACATTATAGATAATAGACAGTAACAGCAGTATACTGTAGATAGAGGTAAAGGATAGATAATAGACAGTAGCAGCAGTATACTGTAGGTAGGGGTAAAGGATAGATAATAGATAGTAACAGCAGTATACTGTAGGTAGGGGTAAAGGATAGATAATAGACAGTAACAGCAGTATACTGTAGGTAGGGGTAAAGGATAGATAATAGACAGTAACAGCAGTATACTGTAGGTAGGGGTAAAGGATAGATAATAGACAGTAACAGCAGTATACTATAGGTAGGGGTAAAGGATAGATAATAGACAGTAACAGCAGTATACTGTAGGTAAGGGTAAAGGATAGATAATAGACAGTAACAGCAGTATACTGTAGGTAGGGGTAAAGGATAGATAATAGACAGTAGCAGCAGTATACTGTAGGTAGGGGTAAAGGATAGATAATAGACAGTAACAGCAGTATACTGTAGGTAGGGGTAAAGGATAGATAGTAAACAGTAACAGCAGTATACTGTAGGTAGGGGTAAAGGATAGATAATAGACAGTAACAGCAGTATACTGTAGGTAGGGGTAAAGGATAGATAATAGACAGTAACAGCAGTATACTGTAGGTAGGGGTAAAGGATAGATAATAGACAGTAACAGCAGTATACTGTAGGTAGGGGTAAAGGATAGATAATAGACAGTAACAGCAGTATACTGTAGGTAGGGTTAAAGGATAGATAATAGACAGTAACAGCAGTATACTGTAGGTAGGGGTAAAGGATAGATAATAGACAGTAACAGCAGTATACTGTAGGTAGGGGTAAAGGATAGATAAAAGACAGTAACAGCAGTATACTGTAGGTAGGGGTAAAGGATAGATAATAGACAGTAACAGCAGTATACTGTAGGTAGGGATAAAGGATAGATAATAGACAGTAACAGCAGTATACTGTAGGTAGGGGTAAAGGATAGATAATAGACAGTAACAGCAGTATGCTGTAGGTAGGGGTAAAGGATAGATAATAGACAGTAACAGCAGTATACTGTAGGTAGGGGTAAAGGATAGATAATAGACAGTAACAGCAGTATACTGTAGGTAGGGTTAAATGATAGATAATAGGCAGTAACAGCAGTATGCTGTAGGTAGGGGTAAAGGATAGATAATAGACAGTAACAGCAGTATGCTGTAGGTAGGGGTAAAGGACAGATAATAGACAGTAACAGCAGTATACTGTAGGTAGGGGTAAAGGATAGATAATAGACAGTAACAGCAGTATACTGTAGGTAGGGGTAAAGGATAGATAATAGACAGTAACAGCAGTATGCTGTAGGTAGGGGTAAAGGATAGATAATAGACAGTAACAGCAGTATACTGTAGGTAGGGGTAAAGGATAGATAATAGACAGTAACAGCAGTATACTGTAGGTAGGGGTAAAGGATAGATAATAGACAGTAACAGCAGTATACTGTAGGTAGGGGTAAAGGATAGATAATAGACAGTAACAGCAGTATACTGTAGGTAGGGGTAAAGGATAGATAATAGACAGTAACAGCAGTATACTGTAGGTAGGGGTAAAGGATAGATAACAGACAGTAACAGCAGTATACTGTAGGTAGGGGTAAAGGATAGATAATAGACAGTAACAGCAGTATACTGTAGGTAGGGGTAAAGGATAGATAATAGACAGTAACAGCAGTATACTGTAGGTAGGGGTAAAGGATAGATTATAGACAGTAACAGCAGCAGAGAGGGGACATGTGTACTCCAGAGAGGACTGTGTTGACCCCTAGACCAACCTGTTGGGGGACATGTGTAGTCCAGAGAGGACTGTGTTGACCCCTAGACCAACCTGTTGGGGGACATGTGTAGTCCAGAGAGGACTGTGTTGACCACTAGACCAACCTGTTGGGGGACATGTGTAGTCCAGAGAGGACTGTGTTGACCCCTAGACCAACCTGTTGGGGGACATGTGTAGTCCAGAGAGGACTGTGTTGACCCCTAGACCAACCTGTTGGGGGACATGTGTAGTCCAGAGAGGACTGTGTTTACCACTAGACCAACCTGTTGGGGGACATGTGTAGTCCAGAGAGGACTGTGTTGACCCCTAGACCAACCTGTTGGGGGACATGTGTAGTCCAGAGAGGACTGTGTTGACCACTAGACCAACCTGTTGGGGGACATGTGTAGTCCAGAGAGGACTGCGTTGACCCCTAGACCAACCTGTTGGGGGACATGTGTAGTCCAAAGAGGACTGTGTTGACCACTAGACCAACCTGTTGGGGGACATGTGTAGTCCAGAGAGGACTGTGTTGACCCCTAGACCAACCTGTTGGGGGACATGTGTAGTCCAGAGAGGACTGTGTTGACCCCTAGACCAACCTGTTGGGGGACATGTGTAGTCCAGAGAGGACTGTGTTGACCCCTAGACCAACCTGTTGGGGGACATGTGTAGTCCAGAGAGGACTGTGTTGACCACTAGACCAACCTGTTGGGGGACATGTGTAGTCCAGAGAGGACTGTGTTGACCCCTAGACCAACCTGTTGGGGGACATGTGTAGTCCAGAGAGGACTGTGTTGACCCCTAGACCAACCTGTTGGGGGACATGTGTAGTCCAGAGAGGACTGTGTTGACCCCTAGACCAACCTGTTGGGGGACATGTGTAGTCCAGAGAGGACTGTGTTGACCCCTAGACCAACCTGTTGGGGGACATGTGTAGTCCAGAGAGGACTGTGTTGACCCCTAGACCAACCTGTTGGGGGACATGTGTAGTCCAGAGAGGACTGTGTTGACCCCTAGACCAACCTGTTGGGGGACATGTGTAGTCCAGAGAGGACTGTGTTGACCCCTAGAGGGTGGTTTAAACCTTCCTGAGTCTGAGGGTGGTTTTTAAAAAGTGCCCATCACACAATTTGTTTGGTTAGAAATGTTTGATATAAATTATTTTCAAGGCTACTTACTGAACTTTTCTGTTTCAATAAAATACATCATTTGAATAACAAACATAATTGTGGAAATTCATATTTTGCAGCAAAATACTTTAATCTCAAGAGAAGACAGGTTAAATGTTAAGTAAGGTTTATTGGTCTCTTACTTAAGCGACTGGCTACTCCATGTGCTGGAGACAAACACTGTCCAAAAAAATTATCAAATTTCGCAACACTAGCGATAAAGAATTGCGAAATAAAGGGAATGTACAAAGGAGTGTCTGAAACAGGATCTACATCCTAGCTGTATAAAAATAGGAAGATAAAACTCCAGAATCAAGACAGGTTCCTGAATACAGGGAGAAATGAATACTAGAAATGTTTGATATAAATTATTTTCAAGGCTACTTACTGAACTTTTCTGTTTCAATAAAATACATCATTTGAATAACAAACATAATTGTGGAAATTCATATTTTGCAGCAAAATACTTTAATCTCAAGAGAAGACAGGTTAAATGTTAAGTAAGGTTTATTGGTCTCTTACTTAAGCGACTGGCTACTCCATGTGCTGGAGACAAACACTGTCCAAAACAATTATCAAATTTCGCAACACTAGCGATAAAGAATTGCGAAATAAAGGGAATGTACAAAGGAGTGTCTGAAACAGGATCTACATCCTAGCTGTATAAAAATAGGAAGATAAAACTCCAGAATCAAGACAGGTTCCTGAATACAGGGAGAAATGAATACTACTGCATTTCTGTTGGTTTCCCTGTGCTGCTGCTGCTGCTGGCTGTCTGCGGCTCAAGAAGAGACCAAAAAGACTGAAAATTAAGATAAAGAATGCCAGACATCACAAGGCTCCTGCTACCCTGACTTGTGCAAGCTGCTGAGAGACTTCGGTGTCATGCAGGAGAAACTGCGAACCACGGTGGAAAAACTGGGAGTCATGGAAACCCAGCTCAAAGTTAGCGAGAATCAACTTGAGGAACTGAAAAATAAGGAGAGAAGGAAGGTGATCTTTTCGGCTGCCCTGGGCGGGAATGGGCACACCGGGCCAATCGACCATGACACTACCCTGATCTACAAAGAGGTCATCACTAACATCGGCGGTGCCTACAATCCAAGTACAGGGGTATTTGCTGCCCCTATTGCAGGGGTCTACTACTTCAGTTTCTTCTACCATGCCGGAGGAAGTCAAGCTAAATACATCTCCTTGTTCAAGAATGGACAGCGCATGGTCAGTTCCTCTGATCACCAGTCTAGCAGTGATGGAGCTGACAACGGGGCTAATGCAGTCACTCTACAGCTGGAGTTGGGGGACCAGGTCTTCATACGCCTAATGGCTAACACTCACGTGTGGGACTCTGTAAACCACACCACCTTCAATGGGTTCCTGCTCAAACAAGTGTGACGATAAATACATTGGTAGCGTTGTCCTCTGCTTTCTACTGTTGATGATATTATTATTGTGAACGGCTAATCTTTCTCACATACTGTAACTCCTGTATCCTAATTCCTGATGTAATCTATATATCCATCATAATGTATTCAATATAACCATCTTATTCATCATCCTGTAGTCTATATATCCTTTTTTGATGTATTCAGGCTGACAGTGTTGGTAAAATACATCGGTAGGCTAGCGCTGTCCTTTACTTTGTAGGTTGTGTGACAGCATCTTCTTTTGTTTCTGATGTGATGACTGTGTGTTGTTACGCGCGTGTCCATTGTTGAAAAGCAATAAAGTCTTAAAAAAAAAAAGAGAAGGAAAGAATTTATTGCCTGATTCCAGTTTTTCACAATTAATTAATTAACACACGTTGGATGAAACTACATTTCAGGTTCTCTAAACTATATACACAAATCCCCAAACCAGTTAGGCAATTTACCCACAACCCCACAGATGTCTCGCAAAATGAAACACAAACTATCAAAATCATGTACTCTCTGCTCAAAATGAAACTCTGCAAACAAATGAGACACACCTAATCACCAAATGAATCTAACTTCGTGACACACAAGATCACGCTAATGTGACATATTCAAAAACACTACTATTTCAGTGTAAAGATTAACATTTTGTTGTTATACTGTATTTTGTTTGTGTGTACTGTGGGAGCTAGTGTAATATATATGTCATATTTCTAAAACAATTTTCCACGACAGTACTTAAACAAGAAAGGAACACAAATGCACAAATGTAAGTTCTATATTTCAATATGACTCAATAGATGTCAAACAGCATACTGTTAGCACACATACTGTAAAAATGCAAACATAGAGTAAGTATAATTTGCATAATCAAATGAAGAAAAATATGCCTATTTGTACTACTGTATTGTACGTAAGATCAATCGAAGAGAATAGATAAAGAAACTGTCGAAATACAGGCAAATCAACATCATAAGTCCAGAAACAAATACTTCATTGCGAAAACAAAATCAATCATGTCTGTTGTTTTTGTTCCGGCCACAGATTTTCATCAACATTACAGGCGATATTCTCCTTGGCCCGACAGCGGGGGAAATATCTTCTGGTATGACGCATCCCCCCCTGACAGGACTCTGCTGGAATGTCTACACAGGCCTCCTCCATGGCCTGGAGAAGGGCCACACGTTCATGGGGTTTGGAATCATACAGCTTCCGCCATGCTGAAAATACCTCCTCAATGGGGTTAAGAAATGGTGAATATGGTGGGAGATAGAGAAGTGTAAACCTGAAGTGTAAACCTGGGATGGTCATGGAACCAGTTGCGGACTTGAGTGTGTGTACAAGTTAGTATGGTGGTGAGGGTGGTATGGTGGTTAGGGTGGTATGGTGGAATGGTGGTATGGTGGTATGGTGGTTAGGGTAGTATGGTAGTATGGTGGTTAGGGTAGTATGGTGGTTAGGGTAGTATGGTGGTATAGTGGTTAGGGTAGTATGGTAGTATGGTGGTTAGGGTAGTATGGTAGTATGGTGGTATGGTGGTTAGGGTAGTATGGTGGTATAGTGGTTAGGGTAGTATGGTAGTATGGTGGTTAGGGTAGTATGGTAGTATGGTGGTATGGTGGTTAGGGTAGTATGGTAGTATGGTGGTATGGTGGTTAGGGTAGTATGGTAGTATGGTGGTATGGTGGTTAGGGTAGTATGGTGGTATAGTGGTTAGGGTAGTATGGTGGTATGGTGGTATGGTGGTTAGGGTAGTATGATGGTATGGTGGTTAGGGTAGTATGGTGGTTAGGGTAGTATGGTGGTATGGTGGTATGATGGTATGGTGGTTAGGGTAGTATGGTGGTATGGTGGTTAGGGTAGTATGGTGGTTAGGGTAGTATGGTGGTATGGTGGTATGATGGTATGGTGGTATGGTGGTTAGGGTAGTATGGTGGTATGGTGGTTAGGGTAGTATGGTGGTATGGTGGTTAGGCTAGTATGGTGGTATAGTCGTTAGGGTAGTATGGTGGTATGGTGGTATGGTGGTATGGTGGTATGGTGGTTAGGGTAGTATGGTGGTATGTTGGTATGGTGGTATGGTGGTATGGTGGTTAGGGTAGTATGGTGATATAGTCGTTAGGGTAGTATGGTGGTATGGTGGTATGGTGGTTAGGGTAGTATGGTGGTATGGTGGTATGGTGGTTAGGGTAGTATGGTGGTTAGGGTAGTATGGTAGTATGGTGGTTAGGGTAGTATGGTGGTATGGTGGTATGGTGGTTAGGGTAGTATGGTGGTTAGGGTAGTATGGTAGTATGGTGGTTAGGGTAGTATGGTGGTATGGTGGTATGGTGGTTAGGGTAGTATGGTGGTATGGTGGTTAGGGTAGTATGGTAGTATGGTGGTTAGGGTAGTATGGTGGTATGGTGGTATGGTGGTTAGGGTAGTATGGTAGTATGGTGGTTAGGGTAGTATGGTGGTATGGTGGTATGGTGGTTAGGGTAGTATGGTGGTATGGTGGTTAGGGTAGTATGGTGGTATGGTGGTATGGTGGTTAGGGTGGTATGGTGGTTAGGGTAGTATGATGGTATGGTGGTTAGGGTAGTATGGTGGTATGGTGGTTAGGGTGGTATGGTGGTATGGTGGTTAGGGTGGTATGGTGGTTAGGGTAGTATGGTGGTATGGTGGTTAGGGTAGTATGGTGGTATGGTGGTTAGGGTGGTATGGTGGTATGGTGGTTAGGGTGGTATGGTGGTTAGGGTAGTATGATGGTATGGTGGTTAGGGTAGTATGGTGGTATGGTGGTTAGGGTAGTATGGTGGTATGGTGGTTAGGGTAGTATGGTGGTATGGTGGTTAGGGTAGTATGGTGGTATGGTGGTTAGGGTGGTATGGTGGTTAGGGTAGTATGGTGGTTAGGGTAGTATGGTGGTTAGGGTAGTATGGTGGTATGGTGGTTAGGGTAGTATGGTGGTATGGTGGTTAGGGTAGTATGATGGTATGGTGGTTAGGGTAGTATGGTGGTATGGTAGTATGGTAGTATGGTGGTTAGGGTAGTATGGTGGTATGGTGGTATGGTGGTTAGGGTAGTATGGTGGTATGGTGGTTAGGGTAGGATGGTGGTAGGGTAGTATGGTGGTATGGTGGTTAGGGTAGTATGGTAGTATGGTGGTTAGGGTAGTATGGTGGTATGGTGGTATGGTGGTTAGGGTAGTATGGTGGTATGGTGGTTAGGGTAGTATGGTGGTATGGTGGTTAGGGTGGTATGGTGGTTAGGGTAGTATGGTGGTTAGGGTAGGATGGTGGTTAGGGTAGTATGGTGGTATGGTGGTTAGGGTAGTATGGTGGTATGGTGGTTAGGGTAGTATGATGGTATGGTGGTTAGGGTAGTATGGTGGTATGGTAGTATGGTAGTATGGTGGTTAGGGTAGTATGGTGGTATGGTGGTATGGTGGTTAGGGTAGTATGGTGGTATGGTGGTATGGTGGTTAGGGTAGTATGGTGGTATGGTGGTTAGGGTAGTATGGTGGTTAGGGTAGTATGGTGGTTAGGGTAGTATGGTGGTTAGGGTAGTATGGTGGTCAGGGTAGTATGGTGGTAGGGTAGTATGGTGGTATGGTGGTTAGGGTAGTATGGTGGTTAGGGTAGTATGGTGGTATGGTGGTATGGTGGTTAGGGTAGTATGGTGGTATGGTGGTTAGGGTAGTATGGTGGTATGGTGGTTAGGGTAGTATGGTGGTTAGGGTAGTATGGTGGTTAGGGTAGTATGGTGGTTAGGGTAGTATGGTGGTTAGGGTAGGATGGTGGTAGGGTAGTATGGTGGTATGGTGGTTAGGGTAGTATGGTGGTTAGGGTAGTATGGTGGTTAGGGTAGTATGGTGGTTAGGGTAGTATGGTGGTTAGGGTAGTATGGTGGTCAGGGTAGTATGGTGGTTAGGGTAGTATGGTGGTATGGTGGTATGGTGGTATGGTGGTTAGGGTAGTATGGTGGTTAGGGTAGTATGGTGGTATGGTGGTTAGGGTAGTATGGTGGTATGGTGGTATGGTAGTATGGTGGTTAGGGTAGTATGGTGGTTAGGGTAGTATGGTGGTTAGGGTAGTATGGTGGTATGGTGGTTAGGGTAGTATGGTGGTATGGTGGTATGGTAGTATGGTGGTTAGGGTAGTATGGTGGTTAGGGTAGTATGGTGGTTAGGGTAGTATGGTGGTATGGTGGTATGGTGGTATGGTGGTTAGGGTAGTATGGTATGGTAGTATGGTGGTTAGGGTAGTATGGTGGTATGGTGGTTAGGGTAGTATGGTGGTATGGTGGTCAGGGTAGTATGGTGGTTAGGGTAGTATGGTGGTCAGGGTAGTATGGTGGTTAGGGTAGTATGGTGGTATGGTGGTATGGTGGTATGGTGGTTAGGGTAGTATGGTGGTTAGGGTAGTATGGTGGTATGGTGGTTAGGGTAGTATGGTGGTATGGTGGTATGGTAGTATGGTGGTTAGGGTAGTATGGTGGTTAGGGTAGTATGGTGGTTAGGGTAGTATGGTGGTATGGTGGTTAGGGTAGTATGGTGGTATGGTGGTTAGTGTAGTATGGTGGTATGGTGGTTAGGGTAGTATGGTGGTATGGTGGTTAGGGTAGTATGGTGGTTAGGGTAGTATGGTGGTATGGTGGTATGGTGGTATGGTGGTTAGGGTAGTATGGTGGTTAGGGTAGTATGGTGGTATGGTGGTATGGTGGTTAGGGTAGTATGGTGGTTAGGGTAGTATGGTGGTTAGGGTAGTATGGTGGTCAGGGTAGTATCGTGGTTAGGGTAGTATGGTGGTATGGTAGTATGGTGGTTAGGGTAGTATGGTGGTATGGTGGTTAGGGTAGTATGGTAGTATGGTGGTATGGTAGTATGGTGGTATGGTGGTTAGGGTAGTATGGTGGTATGGTGGTTAGGGTAGTATGGTGGTATGGTGGTATGGTGGTTAGGGTAGTATGGTGGTATGGTAGTATGGTGGTTAGGGTAGTATGGTAGTATGGTGGTTAGGGTAGTATGGTGGTATGGTGGGTAGTGTGGTATGGTGGTTAGGTTAGTATGGTGGTATGGTGGTTAGGGTAGTATGGTGGTATGGTGGTTAGGGTAGTATGGTGGTATGGTGGTTAGGGTAGTATGGTGGTCAGGGTAGTATGGTGGTTAGGGTAGTATGGTGGTATGGTGGTATGGTGGTATGGTGGTTAGGGTAGTATGGTGGTATGGTGGTTAGGGTAGTATGGTGGTATGGTGGTATGGTAGTATGGTGGTTAGGGTAGTATGGTGGTTAGGGTAGTATGGTGGTTAGGGTAGTATGGTGGTATGGTGGTTAGGGTAGTATGGTGGTATGGTGGTATGGTAGTATGGTGGTTAGGGTAGTATGGTGGTTAGGGTAGTATGGTGGTTAGGGTAGTATGGTGGTATGGTGGTTGGTGGTTAGGGTAGTATGGTATGGTAGTATGGTGGTTAGGGTAGTATGGTGGTATGGTGGTTAGGGTAGTATGGTGGTATGGTGGTCAGGGTAGTATGGTGGTTAGGGTAGTATGGTGGTCAGGGTAGTATGGTGGTTAGGGTGGTATGGTGGTATGGTGGTATGGTGGTATGGTGGTTAGGGTAGTATGGTGGTTAGGGTAGTATGGTGGTATGGTGGTTAGGGTAGTATGGTGGTATGGTGGTATGGTAGTATGGTGGTTAGGGTAGTATGGTGGTTAGGGTAGTATGGTGGTTAGGGTAGTATGGTGGTATGGTGGTTAGGGTAGTATGGTGGTATGGTGGTTAGTGTAGTATGGTGGTATGGTGGTTAGGGTAGTATGGTGGTATGGTGGTTAGGGTAGTATGGTGGTTATGGTAGTATGGTGGTATGGTGGTTAGGGTAGTATGGTGGTTAGGGTAGTATGGTGGTATGGTGGTATGGTGGTATGGTGGTTAGGGTAGTATGGTGGTTAGGGTAGTATGGTGGTTAGGGTAGTATGGTGGTCAGGGTAGTATCGTGGTTAGGGTAGTATGGTGGTATGGTAGTATGGTGGTTAGGGTAGTATGGTGGTATGGTGGTTAGGGTAGTATGGTGGTATGGTGGTTAGGGTAGTATGGTGGTTAGGGTAGTATGGTGGTTAGGGTAGTATGGTGGTCAGGGTAGTATCGTGGTTAGGGTAGTATGGTGGTATGGTAGTATGGTGGTTAGGGTAGTATGGTGGTATGGTGGTTAGGGTAGTATGGTAGTATGGTGGTATGGTAGTATGGTGGTATGGTGGTTAGGGTAGTATGGTGGTATGGTGGTTAGGGTAGTATGGTGGTATGGTGGTATGGTGGTTAGGGTAGTATGGTGGTATGGTAGTATGGTGGTTAGGGTAGTATGGTAGTATGGTGGTTAGGGTAGTATGGTGGTATGGTGGGTAGTGTGGTATGGTGGTTAGGGTAGTATGGTGGTATGGTGGTTAGGGTAGTATGGTGGTATGGTGGTTAGGGTAGTATGGTGGTATGGTGGTTAGGGTAGTATGGTGGTATGGTGGTATGGTGGTATGGTGGTATGGTGGTATGGTGGTATGGTGGTTAGGGTAGTATGGTGGTATGGTGGTATGGTGGTTAGGGTAGTATGGTGGTATGGTGGTTAGGGTAGTATGGTGGTTAGGGTAGTATGGTGGTATGGTGGTATGATGGTATGGTGGTATGGTGGTTAGGGTAGTTTTTTCAATTTTGCCTAAGAACACAGCCATGAATAAAGAATGGTACCAACACATCCTCCGAGAGCAACTTCTCCCAACCATCCAGGAACAATGCCTTTTCCAGCATGATGGAGCACCTTGCCATAAGGCAAAGTGATAACTAAGTGGCTCAGGGAACAAAACATTGATATTTTGGGTCCATGGACAGGAAACTCCCCAGACCTTTCATCTGGGGTGTGTTTGAACTTTTATTTGGGGTGTGTTTGACCTTTCATCTGGGGTGTGTTTTACCTTTCATCTGGGGTGTGTTTGACCTTTTATTTGGGGTGTTTTTGACCTTTCATCTGGGGTGTGTTTGACCTTTCACCTGGGGTGTGCTTGACCTTTCATCTGGGGTGTGTTTGACCTTTCAACTGGGGTGTGTTTGACCTTTCATCTAGGGTGTGTTTGACCTTTCATCTGGGGTGTGCTTGACCTTTCATCTGGGGTGTGTTTGACTTTTCATCTGGGGTGTGTTTGACTTTTCATCTGGGGTGTGTTTGACCTTTCATCTGGGGTGTGTTTGATCTTTCACCTGGGGTGTACTTGACCTTTCATCTGGGGTGTGCTTGACCTTTCATCTGGGGTGTGTTTGACCTTTCATCTGGGGTGTGTTTGACCTTTTCATCTTATTTTCTCTGACTGCTCCATTTGGTTTTAATCAATATTGATTTTTCACCTCTATCAATATCTGTCTTCTGATATGTTTAATCTCGGCTGCATATCTGTCGGCTGATACTTTGGCGCCACCTATCGGTGTTTTGGCGCGTTGACCGTGAGATCTGACCTTGGTAATAAATGGGCCAGTAGCTAATAGAGTAATAATAAAAACTGATTCAACCTGAGGTCAGGTATAAAAGTAAAAGGTTTGTTATGGTCACAATTATGTTATTCTCCAGTCCCTTTGTCAGCTACTGAGACAAAAAATGTGATGCGATTTGCACTCCAGAAACACTTAAAATAAGGGCTGAGTTTCGTGTCGGCTTACCCTGGCGTGACGTCTTGATAACTGTGTAAATCTCTCTTGGACAAGGTGACGTTTATCAATACATTCACCTGTATTCACCCCCCCCAAAAAAATGAAATGCTAATTAGCTGCTAAAAACTACAAATCCCATGATGCTCTGGACCAGACTGCCAAATCAAGGCAAAAGGTAAGAATCTCTGGATTAACTATCTAATGTTAACTACATTTTCTAATGAATAAATTGACTACATTTCTTTAAATTGACAATTATGTAAACTGTCTTGTGCAAGTTTTAAATTGATATACCTGTTAGTTAAGGTGTCAGCTAGAGATGACGTGCAGGAGCTTGCTGGGATTTGTAGTTTTTTATGATGTCTACTTTGATAAGAATTTAGCATTTTTGAAATCAGAGTAAATAGAGACAAATGTATTGATAAAAGTCACCTTGTCCAGAGGGATTTCCATGGTTATCAAGACATCACGCCAGGGTAAGCCTACACCAAACTCAGCCCTTAAGTGTTTCTAAAATCCCCTAGATGAAAAATGTATGGTGGAAAAACAATTGGAACCATTTCCCTGTTTGACTGCTAGGTTTTATGGGTATTATGTCCCACTGTGGGACTCTATAGATGGGCTGAGTCTTTTTGACCTTTAACCCAAATCCTCCATATTTGTATGTTTTCCCTTATGATGTCCGACAGGTTGCTTGGTAACACATTTGCTTATAGTTCAACAAACCTTTAAAGTAAAACGGTTGAAGTATGAAATGGCCTTTACTCCAGTGTGGGGGGGAAGAAGTACGTAGGCTAGATTAGTTTCCAAACCAGTAGATCGGCATCACATGGTCCCTCCTGTTCTGACACTTCTAAGGGTTAATAACAGACTCTTTGTCCGCCTCCCAAATGACACCCTATTTCCTATGGGTCCTGGTCTAAAGTAGTGCACCCTATTCCCTATGGCCCCTGGTCAAAAGACATGCACTATACAGGGAATAGGATGTCGTTTGGGAGGCAGCCTTAGAGGGATGGGCAGGTGCTTTACTAAACCCTGTAACTATTGTTAGTCCACAGTGACAGGAGGCTGGAAATGACACATGGTCACGTGCACCACAGTGAAAGGCCTTTCTTTAAACATTTTCCCACAACAATGCAGTAGTCATAGAAACGGTGGACTGTATAAGGAGGGTTCGACTGGTTCAGAGTTCAAAGAGCCAGCGATGGCGCTTCGATAAGAACGCAGATGAAATGAGATGAAGCAGGGATCCACACAGTGGGGTTTTATTAACACAGACACACTGTTGTGGTCTATTTATTATTGGGGGAAATACAAAAAGGTAGAAACAAACATGTTAACTGACACGGGCAAAAGGGATAAATAACTGAAATGCCTCTGGCATGCTGGACTGACAGGACTGACAGGAGTGAGAAATAGAAAGAACACAAGAAAGTAAGTAAGTTATATACAGAGTCAGTAGCTATATACAGGGACAGTTCCAGGGTCAGTAGCTATATACAGGGACAGTTCCAGGGTCAGTAGCTATATACAGGGACAGTTCCAGGGTCAGTAGCTATATACAGGGACAGTTCCAGGGTCAGTAGCTATATACAGGGACAGTTCCAGGGTCAGTAGCTATATACAGGGACAGTTCCAGGGTCAGTAGCTATATACAGGGACAGTTCCAGGGTCAGTAGCTATATACAGGGACAGTTCCAGGGTCAGTAGCTATATACAGGGACAGTTCCAGGGTCAGTAGCTATATACAGGGACAGTTCCAGGGTCAGTAGCTATATACAGGGACAGTTCCAGGGTCAGTAGCTATATACAGGGTCAGTTCCAGGGTCAGTAGCTATATACAGGGACAGTTCCAGGGTCAGTGCCAATACCATACCATATCGTGGGTGACTGTTGTTGATGTGTGCAGAGGGTCCCTGGTTCGCGCCCGGGACGAGGGGACGGACTAAAGTTAAACTGTTACACTGACAAGGAAAAGTGTGTGTGTGTGTGTGTGGGGTCCTGGAAGTATGCATAGAGTCAGTGTGAGTGTGTGTAGAGTCCTGGTAGTATGCATAGAGTCAGTGTGAGTGTGTGTAGAGTCCTGGTAGTATGCATAGAGTCAGTGTGAGTGTGTGTAGAGTCCTGGTAGTGTGCATAGAGTCAGTGTGAGTGTGTGTAGAGTCCTGGTAGTATGCATAGAGTCAGTGTGAGTGTGTGTAGAGTCCTGGTAGTATGCATAGAGTCAGTGTGAGTGTGTGTGTGTCGAGTCAGTGTGAGTGTGTGTAGAGTCCTGGAAGTATGCATAGAGTCAGTATGAGTGTGTGTAGAGTCCTGGTAGTATGCATAGAGTCAGTGTGAGTGTGTGTAGAGTCCTGGTAGTATGCATAGAGTCAGTGTGAGTGTGTGTAGAGTCCTGGTAGTATGCATAGAGTCAGTGTGAGTGTGTGTAGAGTCCTGGTAGTATGCATAGAGTCAGTGTGAGTGTGTGTGTGTCGAGTCAGTGTGAGTGTGTGTAGAGTCCTGGTAGTATGCATAGAGTCAGTATGAGTGTGTGTAGAGTCCTGGTAGTATGCATAGAGTCAGTATGAGTGTGTGTAGAGTCCTGGTAGTATGCATAGAGTCAGTATGAGTGTGTGTAGAGTCCTGGTAGTATGCATAGAGTCAGTATGAGTGTGTGTAGAGTCCTGGTAGTATGCATAGAGTCAGTATGAGTGTGTGTAGAGTCCTGGTAGTATGCATAGAGTCAGTATGAGTGTGTGTAGAGTCCTGGAAGTATGCATAGAGTCAGTGTGAGTGTGTGTAGAGTCCTGGAAGTATGCATAGAGTCAGTGTGAGTGTGTGTAGAGTCCTGGAAGTATGCATAGAGTCAGTATGAGTGTGTGTAGAGTCCTGGAAGTATGCATAGAGTCGGGGACAAATATAAATGTATTATTAGAGCTAATCCACCCAGATTATACAGTAGGAAAAACATTTATTTCCATCACAGAATTTTGGGTTGACCAAAGTAGATATTTTCAAATTCAGGCAACTTAAAAGTTTCATATCACAAAATTTAAAAACTGAATCAACTGAAACATTTGTTTGTAAGTGTGTATTTTTAATAAACCCTGTTTGATTGATATAATCTAGACTGGTCAGATTTACCATTCTATTGATATAATCTAGACTGGTCAGATTTACCATTCTATTGATATAATCTAGACTGGTCAGATTTACCATTATATTGATATAATCTAGACTGGTCAGATTTACCATTCTATTGATATAATCTACTGGTCAGATTTACCATTCTATTGATATAATCTAGACTGGTCAGACTTACCATTCTATTGATATAATCTAGACTGGTCAGATTTACCATTCTATTGATATAATCTAGACTGGTCAGATTTACCATTCTATTGATATAATCTAGACTGGTCAGATTTACCATTCTATTGATATAATCTACTGGTCAGATTTACCATTCTATTGATATAATCTAGACTGGTCAAATTTACCCTTCTATTGATATAATCTAGACTGGTCAGATTTACCATTCTATTGATATAATCTAGTCTGGTCAGATTTACCATTCTATTGATATAATCTAGTTTTGTCAGATTTACCATTCTATTGATATAATCTAGTCTGGTCAGACTTACCATTCTATTGATATAATCTAGACTGGTCAGATTTACCATTCTATTGATATAATCTAGACTGGTCAGACTTACAATTCTATTGATATAATCTAGACTGGTCAGATTTACCATTCTATTGATATAATCTAGTCTGGTCAGACTTACAATTCTATTGATATAATCTAGTCTGGTCAGACTTACCATTCTATTGATATAATCTAGTCTGGTCAGATTTACCATTCTATTGATATAATCTAGTCTGGTCAGATTTACCATTCTATTGATATAATCTAGACTGGTCAGATTTACCATTCTATTGATATAATCTAGACTGGTCAGATTTACCATTCTATTGATATAATCTACTGGTCAGATTTACCATTCTATTGATATAATCTAGTCTGGTCAGATTTACCATTCTATTGATATAATCTAGACTGGTCAGATTTACCATTCTATTGATATAATCTAGACTGGTCAGATTTACCATTCTATTGATATAATCTAGACTGGTCAGATTTACCATTCTATTGATATAATCTAGACTGGTCAGATTTACCATTCTATTGATATAATCTAGACTGGTCAGATTTACCATTCTATTGATATAATCTAGACTGGTCAGATTTACCATTCTATTGATATAATCTAGACTGGTCAGATTTACCATTCTATTGATATAATCTAGACTGGTCAGATTTACCATTCTATTGATATAATCTAGTCTGGTCAGACTTACCATTCTATTGATATAATATAGACTGGTCAGATTTACCATTCTATTGATATAATCTAGACTGGTCAGATTTACCATTCTATTGATATAATCTAGACTGGTCAGATTTACCATTCTATTGATATAATCTAGACTGGTCAGATTTACCATTCTATTGATATAATCTAGACTGGTCAGATTTACCATTCTATTGATATAATCTAGACTGGTCAGATTTACCATTCTATTGATATAATCTAGTCTGGTCAGATTTACCATTCTATTGATATAATCTAGTCTGGTCAGATTTACCATTCTATTGATATAATCTAGACTGGTCAGACTTACCATTCTATTGATATAATCTAGACTGGTCAGATTTACCATTCTATTGATATAATCTAGACTGGTCAGACTTACCATTCTATTGATATAATCTAGTCTGGTCAGATTTACCATTCTATTGATATAATCTAGACTGGTCAGATTTACCAATCTATTGATATAATCTAGTCTGGTCAGACTTACAATTCTATTGATATAATCTAGTCTGGTCAGATTTACCATTCTATTTATATAATCTAGACTGGTCAGATTTACCATTCTATTGATATAATCTAGACTGGTCAGATTTACCATTCTATTGATATAATCTAGACTGGTCAGATTTACCATTCTATTGATATAATCTAGACTGGTCAGATTTACCATTATATTGATATAATCTAGACTGGTCAGATTTACAATTCTATTGATATAATCTAGTCTGGTCAGATTTACCATTCTATTGATATAATCTAGACTGGTCAGATTTACCATTCTATTGATATAATCTAGACTGGTCAGATTTACCATTCTATTGATATAATCTAGTCTGGTCAGATTTACCATTCTATTGATATAATCTAGACTGGTCAGATTTACCATTCTATTGATATAATCTAGACTGGTCAGATTTACCATTCTATTGATATAATCTAGACTGGTCAGATTTACCATTCTATTGATATAATCTAGTCTGGTCAGACTTACAATTCTATTGATATAATCTAGTCTGGTCAGATTTACCATTCTATTGATATAATCTAGTCTGGTCAGATTTACCATTCTATTGATATAATCTAGACTGGTCAGATTTACCATTCTATTGATATAATCTAGACTGGTCAGATTTACCATTCTATTGATATAATCTAGACTGGTCAGATTTACCATTCTATTGATATAATCTAGATTGGTCAGATTTACCATTCTATTGATATAATCTAGACTGGTCAGATTTACCATTCTATTGATATAATCTAGACTGGTCAGATTTACCATTCTATTGATATAATCTAGACTGGTCAGATTTACCATTCTATTGATATAATCTAGACTGGTCAGATTTACCATTCTATTGATATAAGCTAGACTGGTCAGATTTACCATTCTATTGATATAATCTAGTCTGGTCAGACTTATCATTCTATTGCTTTATAAGCTTTGTTATTATTGTAGCAATATATTATTTCATCATCACAACTTCCACACCATCCTCTGTAGCACCATGCGGTGGAGGGCAGTGCAGTTGCCATACCAGGCGGTGATGCAGCCAGTCAAGATGCTCTCAATGGTGCAGCTGTAGAACTTTTTGAGGATTTGAAGGTCCATGCCAAAATCTTTCATCCTCCTGAGGGGGAAGAGGCGCTGTCGTGATTTCTTCATGACTGTGAGCATGTGTGTGGACCATTTTAAATCCTTAGTGATCTGGACACCGTAGGAACTTGAAGCTCTCGGACCCGTTCCACTGCACCGTCGTGTTGTCAGCAGACTTGGAGCATGGTGTCGGAGTCATGCTCGGCCTCAGTCGTGGGTTAAATGGGACTAAATACACATTCCTGTGGGGCCCCCGTGTTGAGGGTAATCTGCCTGTCGTGAACCTAGATCGAATATGGCCCCCTTTTCTCTATAGTGCACTACTTATGACCAGAGCTTCAAGTAGTGCACTACTTATAACCAGAGCTTCAAGTAGTGCACTACTTATGACCAGAGCTTCAAGTAGTGCACTACCTAGGGAATAGGGCTCCATTTCAGATGCCTGGGTCTCTCCTTTGTTGTGTTACTGTTTGAGGATGGGTGAAGGTGGTGAGGGCTGTTGGACAGACAGGAAGGGAGGGGGTAATAAGTTGCAACCACGGCAACAGCAACTCAGTGGCTGAGCTCTGCCTGTACAGAGAGAAACTCTAGAGAACCTAGCAACACTTAGCAACAGCAACTCGGCAACCACAAGCATTACGGACAGACACAGAGGGGCAGAGAGGCTATTCGCTTTTGACGACTCACATTCACCAGTTAACAAATTCAGTCAGTTCTATTTTACTGCCACAGCGGAATGGTACAAAGCTCCTGTAAGAGATACTTTTCCTTTAAGTTTTTATGCTTTGAAATGTGCGATTTAGTGTTCTTTTTTGTAAAATTACACACAATTTTTTGTTTGTTTTATAGAGACAGGGAATGAAACTGCTCTCCTGAGGACAGTATCTGGAGCAGGACTTGTTTCTGAGAGGACAGTGTCTGGAGCAGGACTTGTCTGAGAGGACAGTATCAGGAGCAGGATTTGTCTGAGAGGACAGTGTCTGGAGCAGGACTTGTCTGAGAGGACAGGATCAGGAGCAGGACTTGTTTCTGAGAGGACAGTATCAGGAGCAGGATTTGTCTGAGAGGACAGGATCAGGAGCAGGACTTGTTTCTGAGAGGACAGTATCAGGAGCAGGATTTGTCTGAGAGGACAGTATCAGGAGCAGGATTTGTCTGAGAGGACAGTATCCGGAGCAGGATTTGACTGAGAGGACAGTATCTAACTGTTATTCCTTAGTGTTTTAAGAAGCAGCAGGATTTTAGTCATGAAGGATATTGCTCTATCGCTACTGAGTCGAGGCTGTGGTCATGTTGTCCAGGCACAGCTGGGCAGTCAAGATGGACGCCTGGAAGTCTACTTCGAACCTAAGGTAAATGTCAGGTCCTTTTACACTTGATTCAGTCAGAAAGCAAGTTATAGCACGTTATAAAGCATTATATCTGCAGGCTTTAATTAAAGTGTTACCCTTTAAAGTGTTTTGATGAATTGATTGAAGACTCAAATAACAATGAAATGGGGAAAATGTGGTAGTTATGATAAAATGTTGACATTACACATGTTTTATTTCTACATAGGACTACTATGATTGGAAGTCTCAGCCCTCCCTGCTCCGCTTATCTAAGAGTGGCCGTCTGCTGGGCGGCGTGGAGACAGGGCTTCCTAAAACCTATAGCACAAGACAGGGACCTCTCTTCCTATACTACCAGGAAATGGCCATGACGTCATCGTTTCTGTCATCGTGCCCCTCGGGGTCAGAGGACATCAGGAAGAGGCAGGCCTCCCAACATTCCAGACAGGAAGTGGAGCTCCAGCTGAACACTCTGCGGGACCTGACGGGAGCCATACTGGCTTATGGGAAAAAGCAGGTAGAGCTCAGCCAATAGGAAGAGTTTGGGGCAACAAGCAGGTGGAGCTCAGCCAATAGGAGACGTCTGGTGCCTGATTCACACTGTAGGGCCAACCAGAAACGTTCTGTGCTGGCTTGGATCATTTCGTTTCACATTGTCCTTCATCAATTCAAACGGAATCATTGTTGGAACTCACACATAAAGAGGTTCTCTACTAATTTCCACTGAGCTCTTCTCATAAGGAACCAGACAGAGTTCAACCATAGTCCCATTGTCATACTGACCAGTGTTTAACCCACAACCCATAGTCCCATTGTCATACTGACCAGTGTTTAACCCACAACCCATAGTCCCATTGTCATACTGACCAGTGTTTAACCCACAACCCATAGTCCCATTCATGTCTTACAATCCCAAATGGCTCATTATTCTTTACATAGTGCACTATGGTGCAATACCTGGGCCTGGTAAAATAATACAGTCATGCATTATCCCTCTCTCTCTCTCTCTCTCTCTCTCTCTCTCTCTCTCTCTCTGTCTCTCTCTCTCTCTGTCTCTCTCTCTCTCTCTCCCCCCCCTCTCTCTCTCTCTCTCCTCTCTCTCCTTCTCTCTCTCTCCCTCTCTTTCTCTCTCTCTCTCACTATCTCTCACCCCGTTTTGCTAACATATTTGTGAAATTAGAATCTGTAAAGGGAAGTGACTGATTGTAAAATTGTACTAGTGGGACAGGTTTAGAGATATCTGTGTGTATGTAGCTGACGGTCGTAGTGGGACAGGTTTAGAGATATCTGTGTGTATGTAGCTGATGGTCGTAGTGGGACAGGTTTAGAGATATCTGTGTGTATGTAGCTGATGGTCGTAGTGGGACAGGTTTAGAGATATCTGTGTGTATATGTAGCTGACGGTCGTAGTGGGACAGGTTTAGAGATATCTGTGTGTATGTAGCTGACGGGCGTAGTGGGACAGGTTTAGAGATATCTGTGTGTATCTAGCTGACGGTCGTAGTGGGACAGGTTTAGAGATATCTGTGTGTATGTAGCTGACGTGGAATGGCTAGACTTGAAAAGAGAAGAGACCCACATGAATAAACTGATGAGATTATACATGCTGAGGATTGTCCTCAAATCTTTGGGTTTATATCTGCACCCTGAGGGTTAAATCAGACAATTAGGTGTGTTTTTTGTAGAGCTAATCTTTTTGTGGAAGGTACTACTCCGTACACAGACCTCTTCCCGCACTCAACGTCATAGAGATATGTAGAGTTTCCTTGTAGGCCTATTTCGCGGGGAAACGGTGAAGGCAGCTGGACAGCCTCTTGCCTGTTTCTGTATAAGATTATTTTATTAAAGAATGTGAAACAACATAGCTATTTTTTCTATGGCCTAAAATAAATGTGTTCATATGGGCAGAATATTATATAAGTTTGGACAGAATATTATATAGGTTTCATAGCAGAACAAATTGAATCTTATAAAAGAAGGACATTTTAAAACTTCTTTGGGCTAGGGGGCGGTATTGTCACGTCCGGATGAAAAGCGTGCCCGAAGTAAACTGCCTGCTACTCGGGCCCAGAAGCTAGGATATGTATATTATTAGTAGATTTGGATAGAAAACACTCTGAAGTTTCTAAAACTGTTTAAATAATATCTGTAAATAACATAACTGATTTGGCAGGCGAAACCCCGAGCCCAATCCATCCAGCGATTCTTTTTTTGTTGAGGTCAATCTGTTTTCTATTGGTTTCCTATGACAAGCCTGTTTTAATAGAAATATGCTTGCAGTTCCTATCGCTTCCACTAGATGTCAACAGTCTTTAGAAATTGGTTGGTGTTTTTCCTTTGAGTAATGAAGAAGTAGCCATTTCCTATCTGGGTGTACTGTAACAGTGTACTGTTGTGGCTGGTGATTCCCTGACCCACCTCTACGCAGACGACACCATTCTGTATACCTCTGGCCCTTCTTTGGACACTGTGTTAACTAACCTCCAGACGAGCTTCAATGCCCTACAACACTCCTTCCGTGGCCTCCAACTGCTCTTAAACGCTAATAAAACTAAATGCATGCTCTTCAACCGTTCGCTGCCCGCACCCGCCCGCACGTCCAGCATCACTACTCTGGACGGTTCTGACTTAGAATATGTGGACAACTATAAATACCTAGGTGTCTGGTTAGACTGTAAACTCTCCTTCCAGACTCATATTAAGCATCTCCAATCCAAAATTAAATCTAGAATCGGCTTCCTATTTCGCAACAAAGCATCCTTCACTTATGCTGCCAAACATACCCTCGTAAAACTGACTATCCTACCGATCCTTGACTTCGGCGATGTCATTTACAAAATATCCTCCAACACTCTACTCAGCAAATTGGATGCGGTCTATCACAGTGCCATCCGTTTTGTCACCAAAGCCCCATATACTACCCACCACTGCGACCTGTATGCTCTCGTTGGCTGGCCATCACTTCATATTCATCCCCAAACCCACTGGCTCCAGGTCATCTATAAGTCTTTGCTAGATAAAGCCCCGCCTTATCTCAGCTCACTGGTCACCATAGCAACATCCACCCGTAGCACGCGCTCCAGCAGGTATATTTCACTGGTCATCCCCAAAGCCAACTCCTCATTTGATCACCTTTCCCGACTAGTTCTCTGCTGCCAGTGACTGGAACGAATTGCAAAAATCACTGAAGCTGGAGACTCATATCTCCCTCACTAACTTTAAGCATCAGCTGTCAGAGCAGCTTACTGATCACTGTACCTGTACACAGCCCATCTGTAAATATCCCATCCAATTACCTCATCCCCATATTGTTATTTATTTTTTTGCTCCTTTGCACCACAGTATCTCTACTTGCACATTTGTCTTCTGCTCATCTATCACTCCAGTGTTTAATTGGTAAATTGTTATTATTCCACCACTATGGCCTGTTTATTGCCTTACCTCCCCATTATCTTACTTAATTTGCACAGACTGTATATATACTTTTTCTGTTGTGTTAATGACTGTATGTTTGTTTATGTTCATGTGTAACTCTGTGTTGTTTGTGTCGCACTGCTTTGCTTTATCTTGTTCTCAACTGGCTGTAACGGGTGTCGTCGGAAGGAAGAGACCAAGGCGCAGTGTTCTTTGAGTTCCACATAATTTAATAACAAAGTGAATCTTTGAAAGGGCAAAACAATAAAGAATACGCCGACCGAAGAGCTTCAATGTGCAAACTACCTGCACAAAAACAAAGAACAAGATCCCACACAGAAGGAGGGAAAGGGCTGCCTAAGTATGATCCCCAATCAGAGACAACGATAGACAGCTGCCTCTGATTGGGAACCACACTCGGCCAGAAAAAAAGAAATACAAAACCTAGAAATAAAGAACATAGAATGCCCACCCAAATCACACCCTGACCAAACCAAAAGAGAGACATAAAAAGGCTCTCTAAGGTCAGGGCGTGACACTGGCCTACCTGGTTAAATAAAGGTGAAATAAAAATGTAATTAAATAACTCACCCATTCAGAAACAAGCTATATTTGAACTATGGCAGGACACGCCCATATATAGCAGCTTTCTGTCTGTAGTTCATTTTTACCTCTGACAGGCTAAACATATTGTTAAAGCCCCTTTCCTACACTGGGAAGTATCTAAGGTGTTGTAGTATTTGTTATGATGCATCTGTTATGATTCTCATTAATAATGGTTTGTCTCTGTCTCTCCCTCAGCTTCGTGAGGAAGAAGAAGGCAAAGACACCCACCAGCCTGTCCTCCCCCTCCCCTCCAGTCATGAGACCTACTATCCTCCCATCAAGCCCTCCTACCCCAGACACCCCACCAAGGGTTGGACTCCCTTCAGGTCTACCTGGAACCGCCAGGTAGCGCCCCCCCACCTGGAGCAGCTTACAGGTAACACGCAGGACAGGCCAAAGGTCAAAGGTAACAGGCATAACAGGGGAACATGAAACGTGTCTGTATGTCCACCTTCTGTCAATAATGGCAGTTGAGATGAAAGTCAGAAAAAAAGACGGTCTCTGCATCTCTATGAGTATTTCACTGAGAAATAGAGACTTTTCCTGTCCTTCGCTTGCCCCTGTTTAACCAGATGATCCAGAGCTGTGAGTATTTCACTGAGAAATAGAGACTTTTCCTGTCCTTCGCTTGCCTCTGTTTAACCAGATGATCCAGAGCTGTGAGTATTTCACTGAGAAATAGAGACTTTTCCTGTCCTTCGCTTGCCTCTGTTTAACCAGATGATCCAGAGCTGTGAGTATTTCACTGAGAAATAGAGACTTTTCCTGTCCTTCGCTTGCCCCTGTTTAACCAGATGATCCAGAGCTGTGAGTATTTCACTGAGAAATAGAGACTTTTCCTGTCCTTCACTTGCCCCTGTTTAACCAGATGATCCAGAGCTGTGAGTATTTCACTGAGAAATAGAGACTTTTCCTGTCCTTCGCTTGCCCCTGTTTAACCAGATGATCCAGAGCTGTGAGTATTTCACTGAGAAATAGAGACTTTTCCTGTCCTTCGCTTGCCCCTGTTTAACCAGATGATCCAGAGCTGTGAGTATTTCACTGAGAAATAGAGACTTTTCCTGTCCTTCGCTTGCCCCTGTTTAACCAGATGATCCAGAGCTGTGAGTATTTCACTGAGAAATAGATACTTTTCCTGTCCTTCGCTTGCCCCTGTTTAACCAGATGATCCAGAGCTGTGTAGGGGCCATGTCAAGACCCCATGCCCCACTCCAGCTACAGGTGGCCTTTGCATCCCCAGGCCTGGCCAGGCAGTATCCCACAATCCCTACAGGCAACCTCAAGTTCCTTTACCACCTATACCAGAGGTGAACTGCTACACAAGAGACCTATCTCATCCAGCATCAGGTAAACTCAGCATGCTGACCAACATACTGCCCCAATTAGCTATCCTTCGTCCAAAAGTGTGTACTTGGTCACTTCCCTTCACTGATTTTAAAGGGATTGAGGTGAATGAAGGGAACAAACACGGTGAAAACTTTAACTAGCCCATGCCTCCACCATTCCAATGCTTTATGGTGGAAACTCCCACCAGGTTAGGGTTAAGGTTAGTAATGAAGGAGAGGGACAACAGGGGAAGGTTAGTAATGAAGGACAGGGACAACAGTGGGAAGGTTAGTAATGAAGGACAGGGACAACAGTGGGAAGGTTAGTACTGAGGGACAGGGACAACAGTGGGAAGGTTAGTACTGAAGGACAGGGTCAACAGTGGGAAGGTTAGTAATGAAGGAGAGGGACAACAGTGGGACAGTTAGTAATGAAGAACAGGGACAACAGTGGGAAGGTTAGTACTGAAGGAGAGGGACAACAGTGGGACAGTTAGTAATGAAGGACAGGGACAACAGTGGGAAGGTTAGTACTGAAGTACAGGGACAACAGTGGGAGGGTTAGTACTGAAGGACAGGGACAATAGTGGGAAGGTTAGTAATGAAGGAGAGGGAAAACAGTGGGACAGTTAGTAATGAAGGAGAGGGACAACAGTGGGACAGTTAGTAATGAAGGACAGGGACAACAGTGGGAAGGTTAGTAATGAAGGACAGGGACAACAGTGGGAAGGTTAGTACTGAGGGACAGGGACAACAGTGGGAAGGTTAGTACTGAGGGACAGGGACAACAGTGGGAAGGTTAGTAATGAAGGAGAGGGACAACAGGGGAAGGTTAGTACTGAGGGACAGGGACAACAGTGGGAAGGTTAGTAATGAAGGACAGGGACAACAGTGGGAAGGTTAGTACTGAGGGACAGGGACAACAGTGGGAAGGATAGTAATGAAGGAGAGGGACAACAGGGGAAGGTTAGTACTGAGGGACAGGGACAACAGTGGGAAGGTTAGTAATGAAGGACAGGGACAACAGTGGGAAGGTTAGTACTGAAGGACAGGGACAACAGTGGGAAGGTTAGTAATGAAGGAGAGGGACAACAGGGGAAGGTTAGTACTGAGGGACAGGGACAACAGTGGGAAGGTTAGTAATGAAGGACAGGGACAACAGTGGGAAGGTTAGTACTGAGGGACAGGGACAACAGTGGGAAGGTTAGTACTGAGGGACAGGGACAACAGTGGGAAGGATAGTAATGAAGGACAGGGACAACAGTGGGAAGGTTAGTACTGAGGGACAGGGACAACAGTGGGAAGGTTAGTAATGAAGGACAGGGACAACAGTGGGAAGGTTAGTAATGAGGGACAGGGACAACAGTGGGAAGGTTAGTAATGAAGGAGAGGGACAACAGTGGGAAGGTTAGTAATGAAGGACAGGGACAACAGTGGGAAGGTTAGTACTGAGGGACAGGGACAACAGTGGGAAAGTTAGTACTGAGGGACAGGGACAACAGTGGGAAGGTTAGTAATGAAGGAGAGGGACAACAGTGGGAAGGTTAGTAATGAAGGACAGGGACAACAGTGGGAAGGTTAGTACTGAGGGACAGGGACAACAGTGGGAAGATTAGTAATGAAGGACAGGGACAACAGTGGGAAGGTTAGTACTGAGGGACAGGGACAACAGTGGGAAGGTTAGTAATGAAGGACAGGGACAACAGTGGGAAGGTTAGTAATGAGGGACAGGGACAACAGTGGGAAGGTTAGTACTGAAGGAGAGGGACAACAGTGGGAAGGTTAGTACTGAGGGACAGGGACAACAGTAGGAAGGTTAGTACTGAAGGAGAGGGACAACAGTGGGAAGGTTAGTAATGAAGGAGAGGGACAACAGTGGGAAGGTTAGTAATGAAGGAGAGGGACAACAGTGGGAAGGTTAGTAATGAAGGACAGGGACAACAGTGGGAAGGTTAGTAATGAAGGAGAGGGACAACAGTGGGAAGGTTAGTACTGAGGGACAGGGACAACAGTGGGAAGGTTAGTAATGAAGGACAGGGACAACAGTGGGAAGGTTAGTACTGAAGGAGAGGGACAACAGTGGGAAGGTTAGTACTGAGGGACAGGGACAACAGTGGGAAGGTTAGTAATGAAGGAGAGGGACAACAGTGGGAAGGTTAGTACTGAAGGACAGGGACAACAGTGGGAAGGTTAGTACTGAGGGACAGGGACAACAGTGGGAAGGTTAGTAATGAAGGACAGGGACAACAGTGGGAAGGTTAGTACTGAGGGAGAGGGACAACAGTGGGAAGGTTAGTACTGAGGGACAGGGACAACAGTGGGAAGGTTAGTAATGAAGGACAGGGACAACAGTGGGAAGGTTAGTACTGAAGGAGAGGGACAACAGTGGGAAGGTTAGTAATGAAGGACAGGGACAACAGTGGGAAGGTTAGTACTGAGGGACAGGGACAACAGTGGGAAGGTTAGTAATGAAGGACAGGGACAACAGTGGGAAGGTTAGTACTGAGGGACAGGAACAACAGTGGGAAGGTTAGTAATGAGGGACAGGGACAACAGTAGGAAGGTTAGTAATGAGGGACAGGGACAACAGTGGGAAGGTTAGTACTGAGGGACAGGGACAACAGTGGGAAGGTTAGTACTGAGGGACAGGGACAACAGTGGGAAGGTTAGTACTGAAGGAGAGGGACAACAGTGGGAAGGTTAGTACTGAAGGACAGGGACAACAGTGGGAAGGTTAGTAATGAAGGAGAGGGACAACAGTGGGACAGTTAGTAATGAAGGACAGGGACAACAGTGGGAAGGTTAGTAATGAAGGAGAGGGACAACAGTGGGAATGTTAGTACTGAAGGAGAGGGACAACAGTGGGAAGGTTAGTACTGAAGGACAGGGACAATAGTGGGAAGGTTAGTACTGAGGGACAGGGACAACAGTGGGAAGGTTAGTACTGAGGGACAGGGACAACAGTGGGAAGGTTAGTACTGAGGGACAGGGACAACAGTGGGAAGGTTAGTACTGAGGGACAGGGACAACAGTGGGAAGGTTAGTAATGAAGGACAGGGACAACAGTGGGAAGGTTAGTAATGAAGGACAGGGACAATAGTGGGAAGGTTAGTACTGAGGGACAGGGACAACAGTGGGAAGGTTAGTACTGAGGGACAGGGACAACAGTGGGAAGGTTAGTACTGAGGGACAGGGACAACAGTGGGAAGGTTAGTACTGAGGGACAGGGACAACAGTGGGAAGGTTAGTACTGAAGGACAGGGACAACAGTGGGAAGGTTAGTACTGAGGGACAGGGACAACAGTGGGAAGGTTAGTACTGAAGGACAGGGACAACAGTGGGAAGGTTAGTACTGAAGGACAGGGACAACAGTGGGAAGGTTAGTAATGAAGGACAGGGACAACAGGGGAAGGTTAGTACTGAAGGAGAGGGACACCAGTGGGAAGGTTAGTACTGAAGGACAGGGACAACAGTGGGAAGGTTAGTACTGAAGGAGAGGGACACCAGTGGGAAGGTTAGTACTGAAGGACAGGGACAACAGTGGGAAGGTTAGTACTGAAGGAGAGGGACACCAGTGGGAAGGTTAGTACTGAGGGACAGGGACAACAGGGGAAGGTTAGTACTGAAGGAGAGGGACACCAGTGGGAAGGTTAGTACTGAAGGAGAGGGACAACAGTGGGAAGCTTAGTACTGAAGGAGAGGGACAACAGTGGGAAGCTTAGTACTGAAGGAGAGGGACAACAGTGGGAAGGTTAGTACTGAAGGACAGGGACAACAGTGGGAAGGTTAGTACTGAAGGACAGGGACAACAGTGGGAAGGTTAGTACTGAAGGAGAGGGACAACAGTGGGAAGGTTAGTACTGAGGGACAGGGACAACAGGGGAAGGTTAGTACTGAAGGAGAGGGACAACAGTGGGAAGGTTAGTACTGAAGGACAGGGACAACAGTGGGAAGGTTAGTACTGAAGGAGAGGGACAACAGTGGGAAGGTTAGTAATGAGGGACAGGGACAACAGTGGGAAGGTTAGTACTGAGGGACAGGGACAACAGTGGGAAGGTTAGTACTGAGGGACAGGGACAACAGGGGAAGGTTAGTACTGAAGGACAGGGACAACAGTGGGAAGGTTAGTACTGAGGGACAGGGACAACAGGGGAAGGTTAGTACTGAAGGACAGGGACAACAGTGGGAAGGTTAGTACTGAGGGACAGGGACAACAGGGGAAGGTTAGTACTGAAGGACAGGGACAACAGTGGGAAGGTTAGTACTGAAGGAGAGGGACACCAGTGGGAAGGTTAGTACTGAAGGACAGGGACAACAGTGGGAAGGTTAGTACTGAAGGAGAGGGACACCAGTGGGAAGGTTAGTACTGAGGGACAGGGACAACAGGGGAAGGTTAGTACTGAAGGAGAGGGACACCAGTGGGAAGGTTAGTACTGAAGGAGAGGGACAACAGTGGGAAGCTTAGTACTGAAGGAGAGGGACAACAGTGGGAAGCTTAGTACTGAAGGAGAGGGACAACAGTGGGAAGGTTAGTACTGAAGGACAGGGACAACAGTGGGAAGGTTAGTACTGAAGGACAGGGACAACAGTGGGAAGGTTAGTACTGAAGGAGAGGGACAACAGTGGGAAGGTTAGTACTGAAGGACAGGGACAACAGTGGGAAGGTTAGTACTGAAGGAGAGGGACAACAGTGGGAAGGTTAGTACTGAAGGACAGGGACAACAGTGGGAAGGTTAGTACTGAGGGACAGGGACAACAGGAGAAGGTTAGTACTGAAGGACAGGGACAACAGTGGGAAGGTTAGTACTGAGGGACAGGGACAACAGGGGAAGGTTAGTACTGAAGGACAGGGACAACAGTGGGACAGTTAGTAATGAAGGACAGGGACAACAGTGGGAAGGTTAGTACTGAAGGACAGGGACAACAGTGGGAAGGTTAGTACTGAAGGACAGGGACAACAGTGGGAAGGTTAGTACTGAGGGACAGGGACAACAGTGGGAAGGTTAGTACTGAAGGACAGGGACAACAGTGGGAAGGTTAGTACTGAGGGACAGGGACAACAGTGGGAAGGTTAGTAATGAAGGACAGGGACAACAGTGGGAAGGTTAGTAATGAAGGACAGGGACAACAGTGGGAAGGTTAGTAATGAAGGACAGGGACAACAGTGGGAAGGTTAGTACTGAAGGACAGGGACAACAGTGGGAAGGTTAGTACTGAGGGACAGGGCCAACAGTGGGAAGGTTAGTAATGAAGGACAGGGACAACAGGGGAAGGTTAGTACTGAAGGAGAGGGACAACAGTCTGAGCTTTAGTAAGACACACTTCAGAGAGAGAGGAACGAGATATTATTGGGACGCACCTGTGAGTTAACGGGAGGTATTTTAGAGAAAGGAAGTGCTGCTAGGTTTTAGAAGACACTCCCTGTGATGTATTGGTGTGAGGTAGAGACGTCATGAGGATACGGGATCCCGCCAAACATGGTATGACTATGTACTCTACACAGTACAGGGCCCCAGAAGGTTGTGCGCTATATAATGAACATGGTGCGATTTGGGAAGAAACCAGTATAACCCATTGTAATGAGAGAGGCTCATCAAATCCCTCTTGTACAACTTTCTACCTCTGGGTCCTCTACCTCTTCTACCTTTCTACTTTCTACCTTCTACCAACGTTCTACCCCTATAGTGCAAACGTGTTCTTCAGGAAGCATGAAAATCAAGTTACCCCTTCCTTGTTTTCCTGTTACGTTCTGGAACCTTTATTTAACTACGAAACCTTTATTTAACCACACAGTTTCTTATTATAATAATGTACACCATTTAGAAGATGCTTTTATCCAAAGCGACTTGCAGTTATTTGCGCATACATTTTACATATGGGTGACTCCGGGAATCGAACCCACAACCCTGGCCATGCGCCCACGCTTGTGACCTTCTTTTGAGCCGTTGTTGTTTAAACCACAGGAGACGTCACACAGTTGGTGTACACAGCATGTCAGAGTAACGCTCTTCTATTGAACTGTTACCCATCAGTGGTGGTAGCATCCATTCATTATGTCATGTAATGTCATCAATCAAGAACAACAGGTCAACATTTAAATGATCTAGTTGTTTGTTTGTTGTTGTTATTGTTGTTTCTAAAAGGTTTGGAGCAGCAGGAGTCTCTTTGGCGGGTAGAGAGTACAAGACAGCTCCCTGGAGATACACCTCACGGACAGGTGATAACAGAAACGAATAGCCTTTTTCTGTCGGAATACCATTTTGTCAAAAGCGTTTGGTTTCACTATAAGTAAGCCATGTCCGAGCTAGAACGGCCCATAGGGCAGGGGGCTATCTCCTGTTTCTGTAGCGTGAGGCAGTCAGATTGGCCCATAGGGCAAGAGCCTATCTCCTGTTTCTGTAGCGTGAGGCCGCCAGAACGGCCCATAGGGCAGGAGCCTATCTCCTGTTTCTGTAGCGTGAGGCCGCCAGAACGGCCCATAGGGCAGGAGTATATCTCCTGTTTCTGTAGCGTGAGGCAGCCAGAACGGCCCATAGGGCAGGAGTCTATCTCCTGTTTCTGTAGCGTGAGGCCGCCAGAACGGCCCATAGGGCAGGAGTATATCTCCTGTTTCTGTAGCGTGAGGCAGCCAGAACGGCCCATAGGGCAGGAGTATATCTCCTGTTTCTGTAGCGTGAGGCAGCCAGAACGGCCCATAGGGCAGGAGCCTGTCTCCTGTTTCTGTAGGATGAGGCAGCCAGAACTGCCCATAGGGCAGGAGCCTATCTCCTGTTTCTGTAGCGTGAGACAGTCAGAACGGCCCATAGGGCAGGGGCCTATCTCCTGTTTCTGTAGCGTGAGGCAGCCAGAACGGCCCATAGGGCAGGAGCCTGTCTCCTGTTTCTGTAGCGTGAGGCAGCCAGAACGGCCCATAGGGCAGGGGCCTATCTCTTGTTTCTGTAGTGTGAGGCAGCCAGAACGGCCCATAGGGCAGGGGCCTCTCCTGTTTCTGTAGCGTGAGACAGTCAGAGCGGCCCATAGGGCAGGGGCCTCTCCTGTTTCTGTAGTGTGAGGCAGCCAGAACGGCCCATAGGGCTGGTGCCTATCTCCTGTTTCTGTAGCGTGAGGCAGCCAGAACGGCCCATAGGGCAGGGGCCTCTCCTGTTTCTGTAGCGTGAGGCAGCTTGATGTACTAGGACACCCCCTGGACTAGTCTCAACAATTTCAACATAACTGATCATCTTTTTGTATATTCCAGGCTGCACATCAGGAGGTTGGGAGGCCTGTGTTGATATACCCTGACGACAGGTACAGTATCTACCTGACCATCTAGAGCAGGGCTGTCAAACTCCTTCCACGGAGGGCCTCGTGTCTGCTCGTTTTTGGTTTTTACATTCAATTAAGTTCCTTACTAATTAGTGACCTAGACAACCAGGTGAGGGGAGTTCCTTACTAATTAGTGACCTAGACAACCAGGTGAGGGGAGTTCCTTACGAATTAGTGACCTAGACAACCAGGTGAGGGGAGTTCCTTACTAATTAGTGACCTAGACAACCAGGTGAGGGGAGTTCCTTACTAATTAGTGACCTAGACAACCAGGTGAGGGGAGTTCCTTACTAATTAGTGACCTAGACAACCAGGTGAGGGGAGTTCCTTACGAATTAGTGACCTAGACAACCAGGTGAGGGGAGTTCCTTACTAATTAGTGACCTAGACAACCAGGTGAGGGGAGTTCCTTACTAATTAGTGACCTAGACAACCAGGTGAGGGGAGTTCCTTACTAATTAGTGACCTAGACAACCAGGTGAGGGGAGTTCCTTACTAATTAGTGACCTAGACAACCAGGTGAGGGGAGTTCCTTACTAATTAGTGACCTAGACAACCAGGTGAGGGGAGTTCCTTACTAATTAGTGACCTAGACAACCAGGTGAGGGGAGTTCCTTACTAATTAGTGACCTAGACAACCAGGTGAGGGGAGTTCCTTACTAATTAGTGACCTAGACAACCAGGTGAGAGGAGTTCCTTACTAATTAGTGACCTAGACAACCAGGTGAGAGGAGTTCCTTACTAATTAGTGACCTAGACAACCAGGTGAGGGGAGTTCCTTACTAATTAGTGACCTAGACAACCAGGTGAGAGGAGTTCCTTACTAATTAGTGACCTAGACAACCAGGTGAGGGGAGTTCCTTACTAATTAGTGACCTAGACAACCAGGTGAGAGGAGTTCCTTACTAATTAGTGACCTTATTTCATCAATCAAGTACAAGGGAGGAGTGGAAACCCGCAGACACTCGGCCCTCCGTGGAATGAGTTGGACACGTGTTCTAGACCTTTGAATGATGCATGCACTCAAACACTTGGCCTCTATTGGTCGACTTATACTGAACAAAACGCAACATGCAACAATTTCAAAGATTTTAACGAGTTATAGTTCATAGAAGGAAATCAGTCTATTGAAATAAATGCATTAGGCTCTAATCTATGGATTTCAAATGACCGGGCATAAGTGCACCCACTTGGGAGCCAGGCCCAGCTAATCACCGTGCTCTCACATTTCCTGTCCGCGTCATTTCCTGTCACAAACTCGGATAACTCCTGCTCCTCAACCTGTTGCTTCAGCATTTTGTTTCCGAAGATTTACTTTGTTCTACTTAGTTTTATTTATTTTGTTCATAAGTGTTTGTGTCAACACCTGCTACCAGCTAGCAAGCTGTAGCTAGCTAGCTAGGTTGCAATGGAACTCGCTTCCCCTGGAATAGCGAACAAACTTTTCCAGCGCTGTTTATTACGCTCTTGTCCGGAACAGTATAAATTGTTCTTACTTTTGCTGAGCTTCCATCAGAATCTTGTACAAGGAGTCCTTGGTCCAGAATTTACAATCTGGAGATCCAACGCAGTGGAGGTTTACAGGAAGGAGGTGGCTATGCTTAGCAAACACATCTAAATTCTGTTCAAACTTATGGGGAAATCACACATTGGAATCTTCTTCTTCTCAACTCCTATGGCTGGACGCCGCTCGGGCCTGATGGATGTTTCCCTGCCTTGTCATCCGTCCCTATCAGAATAAAATCCCCGTCTGCTTCTCCTCCTCCGTCCTGTAGTGAAGTGGATGGAGAACAGAAAGAAGAATGTTTCAATCAGAGCTGGTCCTGCTGCTAAGTGGACGGGAGTGACTCCGAGAGGTTCGTGGCAGATTGACATAAGGAATAACTTCACTGGTGCCTGATCTGCCTTCATTACTGGGACTGCGACGACGGTGCTGACTCCAACTACGCTGACTCCAGCAGTGGCTTCGTCGTTGAGTTTGTCTCCTCTCTCTGGATCTGACGGGGCACTGCCTGCTCTGGGAGGTCTGGACGTGTCGCCAGATGCAGCGGGCGCATGCTTTCCTGCTTCTCGTGGTTCACCGAATTGTGTGAGGGTAGAAATGCCCGGATTTATCAATTCCCTTCTCCGGCCATTGTATGTTCAGTTCAACGGTGAGAAATGTCTCAGTCTCTGGAGTAAAAACGTTGTGCTCTCCAGGAGCACGACTACAGGACATCAATAATCTGCTCCCAAACATTATAAACCTGCATCAGGACATCAATAAGCTGCTCCCAAACATTATAAACCTGCATCAGGACATCAATAATCTGCTCCCAAACATTATAAACCTGCATCAGGACATCAATAATCTGCTCCCAAACATTATAAACCAGCATCAGGACATCAATAATCTGCTCCCAAACATGATAAACCAGCATCAGGACATCAATAAGCTGCTCCCAAACATTATAAACCTGCATCAGGACATCAATAAGCTGCTCCCAAACATTATAAACCAGCATCAGGACATCAATAAGCTGCTCCCAAACATTATAAACCAGCATCAGGACATCAATAAGCTGCTCCCAAACATTATAAACCTGCATCAGGACATCAATAATCTGCTCCCAAACATTATAAACCAGCATCAGGACATCAATAATCTGCTCCCAAACATGATAAACCAGCATCAGGACATCAATAAGCTGCTCCCAAACATTATAAACCTGCATCAGGACATCAATAAGCTGCTCCCAAACATTATAAACCAGCATCAGGACATCAATAAGCTGCTCCCAAACATTATAAACCAGCATCAGGACATCAATAAGCTGCTCCCAAACATTATAAACCTGCATCAGGACATCAATAAGCTGCTCCCAAACATTATAAACCAGCATCAGGACATCAATAAGCTGCTCCCAGACATTATAAACCAGCATCAGGAAATTGAGTCTATCATAGTTCATGAGGGATTTCAATTACATTATGAAGGGCAGCTCAGAACAGCTGAGGATGGATTTTAAAGAACTGATTGACACCAACAAATGCCCCATAATATCTGTCCTCCCTAATTCGTGGCATTGAACGTTTCAGCAGACTTTTAGCCCTCCATAACTGGCTACCAGACTATTTCAGCTCTGTGGGTGTAACATTTATTGACAATTCTGATACCTTCTGGAAGCAAAGCTCGTTCTATAAGAAAAGATGGGAACCACCCAAATCCTTTCGGTTCCTGGGTCCTTTCACAGTATTATAAGGCTGCGTTGAGACAATGACTTATCAATGACCCAAGCTCAGCTCAGTTAATCCCCACCATTGTGTTGCTGAGTTATCAATGATTGGCTATGAAAAGCCAACTGACATTTATTCCTGAGGTGCTGACCTGTTGCACCCTCGACAACTACTGTGATTATTATTATTTGACCCTGCTGGTCATTTATGAACATTTGAACATCTTGGCCATGTTCTGTTATAATCTGCACCCGGCACAGCCAGAAGAGGACTGGCCACCCTTCATAGCCTGGTTCCTCTCTAGGTTTCTTCCTAGGTTTTGGCCTTTCTAGGGAGTTTTTCCTAGCCACCGTGCTTCTACACCTGCATTGCTTGCTGTTTGGGGTTTTAGGCTGGGTTTCTGTACAGCACTTTGAGATATCAGCTGATCTAAGAAGGGCTATATAAATACATTTGATTTGATCTGAGAAGGCTTCAGCAACTGTACATTATCCCAGGGGCGTTGGTAGACACAATGTAAGTAGCCAAATTTACTGTATGTCACTCTTACTGCCCTGAATGCCTCTGCTGATCCCACAGCTATTGAATGCAGTAATCATGTGCCTATGAACCAGAGTTATACTGTTAGCACTGAGACGGTGTGCCCTGCACTAACATAAATAACATGAGCATGTCTACTTCTGCTAAGCTTTCCAGTGAAGCAATGAAAACAAGCAAGCATCCCAGAAAAGGGCTACAAATATTTTAGATTTTTATGTAACCTTTATTTAACCAGGCAAGTCAGTTAAAGAACACATTTTTATTTACAATGACGGCCTACCAAAAGGCAAAAGTCCTCCTGCAGGGACGGGGGCCTGGGATTAAAATAAAATAAATAAATACATACAATATAAATATAGGACCAAACACACATCACAACAAGAGAGATAACACTACATGAAGAGAGAAGATTAACTTTCTGTACATTAACAAATGTAGCTTAAGAAACAAGGTTCATGAAATCATTTAGTAGTAAGAGTATCAGTCAACCTACCAGGGTAGTTACAAACAGCACAGGAATGAAATCATCAACATGTATAGATCACATCTTTACTAATGCTGCAGAAATTTGCTTTAAAGCAGTATCCAAATCCATCGGATGTGGTGATCACAATATAGAAGCCATATCTGAACAACGCCATGGATATATAGAGCTGGTTTACCGTTCATCGGCAGGACAGAGCAGCTACGTCTGGAAAGATGAGGGGCGGTGGTGTCTATTTGTCAATGACTGCTGGTGTCTAGTATTAAGGAAGTCTTGAGGTATTGCTCTCCTGAGGTAGAATACCTCGTGATAAGGAGGAAACCACCTCTGTCACTGGCTTCATCAATAAGTGCATCGACGACGTCATCCCCACAGTGACCATACGTACATATCCTAACCAGAAGTCATAGAACACAGGCAACATCTGCACCGAGCTAAAGGCTAGAGCTGCCACTTTCATGGAGCGGGACACTAATCCAGACCTTTAGAAGAAATCCCACAATGCCCTCAGACAAACGATCAAAAAGGCAAAGAGTCAATACAGGACTAAGATTGAATCCTACTACACTGGCTGTGACGCTCGTCGGATGTGGCAGGGCTTGAAAACTATTACAGCCTACAAAGGGAAACCCAGCCGCGAGCTGCCCAGTGACGCGAGCCTACCAGACGAGCTAAATACCTTTAATGCTGGCTTCGAGGAAAGAAACACTGAAGCATGCATGAGAGCCCTAGCTGTTCCGGATGACTGTGTGATCACGCTCCCTGTAGCCGATGTGAGCAAGACCTGTAAACAGGTCAACATTCGCAAAGCCACGTCTTCACTGACATTTTCAACCTCTCCGTGACCGCGTCTGTAATACCTGCATGTTTCTAACAGACCACCATAGTCCCTGTCCCCAGAAAAGCGAAGGTATCCTGCCTAAATGATTCCCGCCCGTAGCACTCACGTCAGTAACCATGAAGTGCTTTGAAAGGCTGGTCATGGCTCACATCAACAACATCATGCCGGAAACCCTAGACCCAGTCCAATTCGCATATTGACTACATCTCAGCGTTCAACACCATAGTGCCCTCAAAGCTCATCACTAAGCTAAGGACCCTGTGACAAAACACCTCCCTCTGCAACTGGATCCTGGACTTCCTGACGGGCTGCCCTCAGGTGGTAAGGGTAGGTAACAACACATCTGCCACGCTGATCCTCAACACGAGAGCCCCTCAAGGGTGTGTACTTAGTCAGAGACCTGGCAGTGTGGTGCCAGGACAACAACCTCTACCTCAATGTGAGCAAGACAAAGGAGCCGAACAGGCCCCCATTCACATCGACGGGGCTGTAGTGGAGCAGGTCGAGAGTTTCAAGTTCCTTGGTGTCCACATCACCAACGGACTATCATGGTCCAAGCACACCAAGACAGTCGTGAAGAGGGCACGACAACACCTTTTCCTCCTCAGCAGACTGAAAAGTTTTGGCATGGGTCCCCAGATCCTCAAAAAGTTATACAGCTGGACCATCGAGAGCATCCTGACGGGTTACATCACCACCTGGAATGGCAACTGCTCAGCCTCTGACCGTAAGGCGCTACAGAGGGTAGTGTGAACAGCCCAGTACATCACTGGGGCCAAGCTTCCTGCCATCATGTACTGGGCCCAAGCTTCCTGCCATCATGTACTGGGCCCAAGCTTCCTGCCATCATGTACTGGGCCCAGGCTTCCTGCCATCCAGGACCTATATGCTAGATGGTGTCAGAGGAAGGCCCCAAAAATGGTCAAGTACTCCAGTCATCCAAGTCATAGACTGTTCTCTCTGCTACCGTACGGCAAGCGATACCGGAGCGGTAGAGAAATGAACATTCAATTCTCTGTCAACAGCTCTGTTGGACATGGTCTTTTATTGTCCCCAGCACAAGGTACATCTGTGTAATGGTCATGCTGTTTAATCAGCTTCTTGATATGCCACACCTGTTAGATGTATTGATTATCTTGGCCACGGAGAAATGCTCATTAACAGGGATGAAAACAAATTTGTGAGAAACATTTTAGAGCAATCAGCTTTTTGTGCATATGGAACATTTCTGGGATCTCTTATTTCAGCTCGTGACTTGACATGTTGCGTTTATATTTTTGTTCAGCGTAGTTAGCTATAGCTTGGCTACTCATGATATTTTGCATTTTTGCATGACATATTGCTTTGAGTTATGAAAAGCGCTACAAAAGTTGAATAAATTATAATGATTTAGTGTGAAAGACTGTGAGGAGGTTGGAGGAGAGAGGCCCTGGCTTCTACAGGGAGGAGAGAGACCCTGGCCTCTACAGAGAGGAGAGAGACCCTGGCCTCTACAGGGAGGAGAGAGGCCCTGGCCTCTACAGAGAGGAGAGAGGCCCTGGCCTCTACCGAGAGGAGAGAGACCCTGCCCTCTGAAGACGGCCTCAGTAGATTCCTCCTGGAGAAGCAGCCAGCTATCACACATCAACTACTATGGTGGTTACCTGGGTGGGGCCCAGCAGGGACGGACACGTGAGTTCACCTTCCTTCACATATTCACCTTCCTTCACATCCTTCAGTTCAGTTGTGAAGAATGAAGAAGGATTGTGAGTGTGCATGTGAGTGTGCATTTCACAGAGTCAAATTTCTACTGTTTTGTTTCTTCGGTCAGTGAAACAAGGCAATGCAGACACAAAAAAGGACACCACATCCTCGGACCCCAGCTTCTCCAGATTTCATCTCCCTCCCCTTTTCTCTGGCTCAGTGGTCAGTCTGGACCAGGACAGGGACCAGGACAGTAGTGGGAGGGTAAGTAAGGCAATCTAATGACACCAGCTTTGAGCTTCATAGAATTACAACATAATAACTCTAAATCGTCTAATGGCAGAAACCAAGGAGTCCAGGTGGGCTGGGGGGGAAGTTCCTGCCACTCATACATGAGGGGTATGTCAGCCCTGAGGATCCAGCCCAGACCCAGCCAGAGGCTGGAACCCAGCCAGAGAGGTTGACCCAGACCTATCCTGTCCATCCAGCCCACACCCTCCTAGAGCCCCGAGCCCACCCAGAGGGTAACCATCCAGAGAGGGCTCACCTGGAGAAGCCAGGGCCCAGGAGGCTGCTGCTGTCAGTGCTACTACCCCTTGAGCATACAGAAGAGGAGGACGTGCAGACTCCCTGTGGTATTTAAAAAAAATGTTTTACCTTTATTTAACAAGGCAAGTCAGTTAAGAACAAATTCTTATTTTCAATGACAGCCTAGGAACAGCGGGTTAACTACCTTGTTCAGGGGCAGAGCAACACATTTTGTTTTACCTTGTCAGCTCGGGGATTTGATTTGCAACCTTTCGGTTAAAAGTCCAACGCTCTAACCACTAGGCTACCAGCCACCTCATGAGCCCTTTATTTTCTCTGTGTATTTTAATATTTGACATGCTGACTAATACCTACTAGGACATTCTTATTGATTGTATTATTTAACCGGTGTCGTGTCTTTGGCTATGCCGGATTAAGTGATATGACATGCTATTCTATAAAATCCTTTCTCTGTAATTAATATTACCCGATTGAGCTAATCATGTAAATGTAATTAACTAGAAAGTCGGGGCACCACGGAATACTATTTATAGAGCGGTTATCTTCCGAATAAACTCTTAAAGATCTAGTAATATTTTACATCAATAGCAGTCAATATTTAATCATCACTTTATTCAGTCTCATCTGAAAGTTGTAAATTCTTGGTTATCTTCACGAACCCTGGCTAACAAGTTGAATCAGCAATACAAAATTGGGTTTAATTATATATTTACTAAATACCTAACTAATCACACAGAATTACAAATACACAGAATGAATCATACCTTGATTACAAACTACTGTGTAGTAACGTCGTTGTGTGGTAGACGGGATACTCTGTCTGTTCTTTCCTAGCCCTCGTTTTCAGCTATTGTTGCTAACTCAACAGCTAACAGGTATCACTTCTGTAGCGAATAAGAGTTCAAAGTTCATACCATTCGCAACCAATGCTCACCCTGAGGTTGGCTTCGTTCTGTAGTTATTATCTGAACCCTTCTGACATCAGATCGTCATCCTAATGTACCCGGAACAGGAAGTTACATTGTCGTCAAGGCTTTATATAGGAAGGGAGAGGAGGGCGTGTTTAATAGTTTATAACCAATGTCTCTTCACGTGGGCGGGCCACTGAGTCGGGCCTAATTCACTCATTAAAACCCAATTCTCACATTTTAGAAGCTAAAATCACATTTCATCCCCTCACAAATAATTTCATATTCAAACATTTAAATTGCACAACAATTCCATGTGAATCTGATAACTATAATGTGTAGACTTTCCACTGTACCGTTTATGTCATCCTATCATTGATGAGAATGTCTCAGATGACAACCGAATGACATCATATTCATTAAGTACCAACGCATATGTTCAACTGGTTGGATTACCAAAATATGGTTCATTTCCCCCCTCCTTCTAATGTTCCCAGAATCTCTATGTTAACCAAGGGATTTTCAATAGTCACATCAGTAGGGTAGAGAGAGGAAAAAAGGGGGGAGAGATATTTATGAACCTACCCCCAGGCCAGCGTCATGACACCAGGTAAGTCATTAAAACACACATTTTCTTTTCCACTAACGATCTTCATCCTGTTGTCTTGTCGGGTCTCTTCTGTGTCTCTCAGTTGGTGTCCACTACAAGCCATCAGAGGAGGAGAGAGGGGAGCCTCACTGTGGAGAGATGGGACACAAAAGAGAGAGCACTAGAAGAGGAGAAGGAGGAGGAGCAGGAGGACGAGGAGGAGGAGGAGGAGGAGGACGAGGAGGAGGAGGAGGTCTCCCTGAGAAAGGCTCGAAGCAGACCGGGCCTGAGCAGGACGGTCTCTCCCTACGACAGCCTGGGGAAGGTATTCTGATCACTAAGATGAAAGGCTCGAAGCAGACCGGGCCTGAGCAGAACGGTCTCTCCCTACTACAGCCTGGGGAAGGTATTCACTGGGCTGAGGGGATTATACTGGTCCCATATCTGTAGTCTCCTCCTATAGCCTGGTCCCAGATCTGGTTGTGCTCTTACCAACTCCATTGCTGTCATTGTCAAGCCATGCATTTAGTTGGTATGACAATTCCCTAAGAAACTTGAGGGAACTGACTTTCCCTAGCCTGGATTTCAGTCTGTTTCTGAGTAACTGACTTTCCCTAGCCTGGATTCCAGTCTGTTTCTGAGTAACTTACCTATTTCCCAACTCCATTTAGTGTAAAAGGTCATGCAAAGGGCAATGATAAAGGTATAAACTGTTTTTTTTAATACATTTAGCCGTTGAAGTCGGTTAAGAACAAATTCTTATTTTCAATGACAGCCTTGGAACGGTGGGTTAACTGCCTTGTTCAGGGGCAGAACGACAGATTTTTACCTTGTCAGCTTTGGGATTCGATCCAGCAACCTTTCGGTTACTAGTCCAACATTTTAACCACTAGACTACCTGCCGCACCCATGATTAACTGATAAAGGGTAAAGTGATAAAGTGTTGAAGTGTTAAAATGATAACATCATAAAATTATAAAGTGGTAAAGTGATAATGTGGTAAAGTGTGGTACCAGCTACGTAGTATAGGGCTCTGTGGTACCAGCTACGTAGTATAGGGCTCTGTGGTACCAGCTACGTAGTATAGGGCTCTGTGGTACCAGCTACGTAGTATAGGGCTCTGCTCTGTGGTACCAGCTACGTAGTATAGGGCTCTGTGGTACCAGCTACGTAGTATAGGTCTCTGTGGTACCAGCTACGTAGTATAGGGCTCTGCTCTGTGGTACCAGCTACGTAGTATAGGGCTCTGTGGTACCAGCTACGTAGTATAGGGCTCTGCTCTGTGGTACCAGCTACGTAGTATAGGGCTCTGTGGCACCAGCTATGTAGTATAGGGCTCTGTTCTGTGGTTCCAGCTACGTAGTATAGGGCTCTGTGGTACCAGCTACGTAGTATAATGCTCTGTGGTACCAGCTACGTAGTATAGGGCTCTGTGGTACCAGCTACGTAGTATAGGGCTCTGTGGTACCAGCTACGTAGTATAGGGCTCTGTGGTACCAGCTACGTAGTATAGGGCTCTGTGGTACCAGCTACGTAGTATAGGGCTCTGTGGTACCAGCTACGTAGTATAGGGCTCTGAGGTACCAGCTACGTAGTATAGGGCTCTGTGGTACCAGCTACGTAGTATAGGGCTCTGCTCTGTGGTACCAGCTACGTAGTATAGGGCTCTGTGGTATAGCTACTTAGTACAGGGCTCTGCTCTGTGGTACCAGCTACGTAGTATAGGGCTCTGTGGTACCAGCTACATAGTATAGGGCTTTGCTCTGTGGTACCAGCTACGTAGTATAGGGCTCTGTGGTACCAGCTACGTAGTATAGGGCTCTGAGGTACCAGCTACGTAGTATAGGGCTCTGAAGTACCAGCTACATAGTATAGGGCTTTGCTCTGTGGTACCAGCTACGTAGTATAGGGCTCTGTGGTACCAGCTACGTAGTATAGGGCTCTGTGGTACCAGCTACGTAGTATAGGGCTCTGTGGTACCAGCTACGTAGTATAGGGCTCTGTGGTACCAGCTACGTAGTATAGGGCTCTGTGGTACCAGCTACGTAGTATAGGGCTCTGTGGTACCAGCTACGTAGTATAGGGCTCTGTGGTACCAGCTACGTAGTATAGGGCTCTGTGGTACCAGCTACGTAGTATAGGGCTCTGAGGTACCAGCTACGTAGTATAGGGCTCTGAGGTACCAGCTACGTAGTATAGGGCTCTGAGGTACCAGCTACGTAGTATAGGGCTCTGAGGTACCAGCTACGTAGTATAGGGCTCTGAAGTACCAGCTACGTAGTATAGGGCTCTGCTCTGTGGTACCAGCTACGTAGTATAGGGCTCTGCTCTGTGGTACCAGCTACGTAGTATAGGGCTCTGCTCTGTGGTACCATACCAGGTATCCATCTTTCTTTCACTATGCTGATACTTTCCCTTCCTCCTCCAGAGGCTGCTGTCCCCCTCGCTGTATTTGCCCCCCTGGCTGCCCCCCTGGCTGGTCGGCTGAGAGGCCCAGGCAAACAGAGCTCCATGGCCATCTATAAAGACAGATCTGATGCCCTCTGGGACCCCTCCGATCCTGGGAGGGCCATGGTCAGAGGCAGCCTACCCCTGGAGCTCAGAGGTAAGCGGCCCACATCACAGGACTCTGTGTTCAGTAGATGTCTGGTATGTTGAAAATGCCATTCTAGATGCTCAGTTAGGTAAACCAACGTTTGAATGTGTTCCAAATGGCACACTAGTCCCTATATAGTCCACTACTTTTGACCAGGGGGGTACCATGGGGCCCTGGTCTAAAGTAGGGCACTATATAGTGAATAGGGTACCATGGGGCCCTGGTCTAAAGTAGGGCACTATATAGTGAATAGGGTACCACGGGGCCCTGGTCTAAAGTAGGGCACTATATAGTGAATAGGGTACCATGGGGCCCTGGTCTAAAGTAGGGCACTATATAGTGAATAGGGTACCATGGGGCCCTGGTCTAAAGTAGGGCACTATATAGTGAATAGGGTACCACGGGGCCCTGGTCTAAAGTAGGGCACTATATAGTGAATAGGGTACCATGGGGCCCTGGTCTAAAGTAGGGCACTATATAGTGAATAGGGTACCACGGGGCCCTGGTCTAAAGTAGGGCACTATATAGTGAATAGGGTACCACGGGGCCCTGGTCTAAAGTAGGGCACTATATAGTGAATAGGGTACCATGGGGCCCTGGTCTAAAGTAGGGCACTATATAGTGAATAGGGTGCCATGGGGCCCTGGTCCAAAGTAGGGCACTATATAGTGAATAGGGTGCCATTTCAGACGCAACCCTCTTTGTGTTTTCAGAGTGGCAGCAGCAGACAGGCAAATCTCTGGGCACCTTGATCTTGGGTCCTGATGGTGAGGTTATACAGATGTCCCCGTGGGAACCTACTAACACGTCTGCGGACCAGCCTGCCCTTACCTCTGCTCTGGACCAGGTCACACGAGACCATGGTATGTAATGTGGGGTTATTAACGATGCAGGGACACTGTGGTCATCTGGCCAACGACAGGGAGGTTGGTGGGGGTTGGATACATACAGCAGTGTGGTGGGGGGGGGGGGTTGGATACATACAGCAGTGTGGTGGGGGGGGGGGGGGGGTTGGATACATACAGCAGTGTGGTGGGGGGGGGGTTGGATACATACAGCAGTGTGGTGGGGGGGGGGGGTTGGATACATACAGCAGTGTGGTGGGGGGGGGGGTTGGATACATACAGCAGTGTGGTGGGGGGGGGTTGGATACATACAGCAGTGTGGGGGGGGGGAGGGTTGGATACATACAGCAGTGTGGGGGGGGGGGTTGGATACATACAGCAGTGTGGGGGGGGGGGGGGGTTGGATACATACAGCAGTGTGGTGGGGGGGGGGGGGGGGGTTGGATACATACAGCAGTGTGGGGGGGGGGGGTTACATTCTAATTAGTCTCAGCTAATGTTGAGACTTAACATTTATATGGTAAATCATTATATTTGTTTGCTTCCAAATGAAACAGATTGAATGTAAGCTCACTCATACCTTCACTTTGCCCTCTAACCCCTAACCCCTAACCCCTAACCCCTAACCCTAACCCCTAACCCTCTCCACTGTGTATGTCACCCGTACAGCTCAACAGGTCCTAACCTCAGAGGGGGAGCTACCCTGGGTCGTACTGATGCAAACGCAGCCTATAGCCACAGGTCAGTACCTAACCTTAACCCCTAACCCCTAACCCCTAACCCTAACCCTCGGTCCTTCTGATACAAACAGAGCCTACAGCCACAGGTCAGTACCTAACCCTAACCCTAACCTTAACCCCTAACCCTAACCCCTAACCCTCAGTCCTTCTGATACAAACAGAGCCTACAGCCACAGGCCAGTACCTAACCTTAACCCTAACCCCTAACCCTAACCCTAACCCCTAACCCCTAACCCTAACCCTGGGTCCTACTGATACAAACAGAGCCTACAGCCACAGGCCAGTACCTAACCCTAACCCCTAACCCTGAAATAAATAACCCTGAAGGAGCTGCAAAGCTCCACAGCGGAGATTGGAGTATCTGTCCATAGCACCACTAAACTGTACACTCCACAGAGCTGGGCTTTACGGAAGAGTGGCCAGAAAAAAATAGCTTAAAGAAAGAAATAAGCCAACATGTTTGGTGTTCTCCAAAAAGGCTTATGGGAAACTCCCCAAACATATGGAAGAAGCTACTCTGGTCAGATGAAACTAAAATGTAGCTTTTTGGCCATCAAGGAAAACGCTATATCTGGCGCAAATCCAACACCTCTCATCACCCCGAGAATACCATCCCCACAGTGAAGCATGGTTGTGGTAGCATCATGCTGTGGGAATGTTTTTCATCGGCAGGGACTGGGAAACTGGTCAGAATTGAAGGATGGTGCTAAATACAGGGAAATTATTGAGGGAAACCTGTTTCAGTCTTCCAGAGATTTGAGACTGGGACGGAGTTTCACCCTCCAGCAGGACAATGACCCTAAGCATACTGCTAAAGCAACACTGGACTGGTTTAAGGGGAAACATTTAAATGTCTTGGAATGGCCTAGTCAAAGCCGAGACCTCAATCCAGACCTCAAGTGGGTTGAATGACTCTGCCTTTAGTGTAGTGGGTTGAATGACTCTACCCTTTAGTGTAGTGGGTTGAATGACTCTACCCTTTAGTGTAGTGGGTTGAATGACTCTACCCTTTAGTGTAGTGGGTTGAATGACTCTACCCTTTAGTGTAGTGGGTTGAATGACTCTGCCCTTTAGTGTAGTGGGTTGAATGACTCTACCCTTTAGTGTAGTGGGTTTAATGACTCTGCCCTTTAGTGTAGTGGGTTTAATGACTCTGCCCTTTAGTGTAGTGGGTTGAATGACTCTGCCCTTTAGTGTAGTGGGTTGAATGACTCTGTCCTTTAGTGTAGTGGGTTGAATGACTCTGCCCTTTAGTGTAGTGGGTTGAATGACTCTGCCCTTTAGTGTAGTGGGTTTAATGACTCTGCCCTTTAGTGTAGTGGGTTGAATGACTCTACCCTTTAGTGTAGTGGGTTGAATGACTCTACCCTTTAGTGTAGTGGGTTGAATGACTCTGTCCTTTAGTGTAGTGGGTTGAATGACTCTGCCCTTTAGTGTAGTGGGTTGAATGACTCTGTCCTTTAGTGTAGTGGGTTGAATGACTCTGCCCTTTAGTGTAGTGGGTTGAATGACTCTGCCCTTTAGTGTAGTGGGTTGAATGACTCTGTCCTTTAGTGTAGTGGGTTTAATGACTCTGTCCTTTAGTGTAGTGGGTTGAATGACTCTGGCCTTTAGTGTAGTGGGTTGAATGACTCTGTCCTTTAGTGTAGTGGGTTGAATGACTCTGTCCTTTAGTGTAGTGGGTTGAATGACTCTGGCCTTTAGTGTAGTGGGTTGAATGACTCTGTCCTTTAGTGTAGTGGGTTGAATGACTCTACCCTTTAGTGTAGTGGGTTGAATGACTCTGTCCTTTAGTGTAGTGGGTTGAATGACTCTGTCCTTTAGTGTAGTGGGTTGAATGACTCTGTCCTTTAGTGTAGTGGGTTGAATGACTCTGGCCTTTAGTGTAGTGGGTTGAATGACTCTGCCCTTTAGTGTAGTGGGTTGAATGACTCTGCCTTTAGTGTAGTGGGTTTAATGACTCTGCCCTTTAGTGTAGTGGGATTAATGACTCTGTCCTTTAGTGTAGTGGGTTGAATGACTCTGCCCTTTAGTGTAGTGGGTTTAATGACTCTGTCCTTTAGTGTAGTGGGTTGAATGACTCTACCCTTTAGTGTAGTGGGTTTAATGACTCTGCCCTTTAGTGTAGTGGGTTGAATGACTCTGCCCTTTAGTGTAGTGGGTTTGAATGACTCTGGCCTTTAGTGTAGTGGGTTTGAATGACTCTGGCCTTTAGTGTAGTGGGTTGAATGACTCTGTCCTTTAGTGTAGTGGGTTGAATGACTCTGCCCTTTAGTGTAGTGGGTTTAGTCACTCTGCCCTTTAGTGTAGTGGGTTGAATGACTCTGCCCTTTAGTGTAGTGGGTTGAATGACTCTGCCCTTTAGTGTAGTGGGTTTAATGACTCTGCCCTTTAGTGTAGTGGGTTGAATGACTCTGCCCTTTAGTGTAGTGGGTTGAATGACTCTGCCCTTTAGTGTAGTGGGTTGAATGACTCTGCCCTTTAGTGTAGTGGGTTGAATGACTCTGCCCTTTAGTGTAGTGGGTTGAATGACTCTGCCCTTTAGTGTAGTGGGTTGAATGACTCTGCCCTTTAGTGTAGTGGGTTGAATGACTCTGCCCTTTAGTGTAGTGGGTTGAATGACTCTGCCCTTTAGGGTAGTGGGTTTAATGACTCTACCCTTTAGTGTAGTGGGTTGAATGACTCTGCCCTTTAGTGTAGTGGGTTGAATGACTCTGCCCTTTAGTGTAGTGGGTTGAATGACTCTGCCCTTTAGTGTAGTGGGTTGAATGACTCTGCCCTTTAGTGTAGTGGGTTTAATGACTCTACCCTTTAGTGTAGTGGGTTGAATGACTCTACCCTTTAGTGTAGTGGGTTGAATGACTCTACCCTTTAGTGTAGTGGGTTGAATGACTCTGCCCTTTAGTGTAGTGGGTTGAATGACTCTACCCTTTAGTGTAGTGGGTTTAATGACTCTGCCCTTTAGTGTAGTGGGTTTAATGACTCTGCCCTTTAGTGTAGTGGGTTGAATGACTCTGCCCTTTAGTGTAGTGGGTTGAATGACTCTGTCCTTTAGTGTAGTGGGTTGAATGACTCTGCCCTTTAGTGTAGTGGGTTGAATGACTCTGCCCTTTAGTGTAGTGGGTTTAATGACTCTGCCCTTTAGTGTAGTGGGTTGAATGACTCTACCCTTTAGTGTAGTGGGTTGAATGACTCTACCCTTTAGTGTAGTGGGTTGAATGACTCTGTCCTTTAGTGTAGTGGGTTGAATGACTCTGCCCTTTAGTGTAGTGGGTTGAATGACTCTGTCCTTTAGTGTAGTGGGTTGAATGACTCTGCCCTTTAGTGTAGTGGGTTGAATGACTCTGCCCTTTAGTGTAGTGGGTTGAATGACTCTGTCCTTTAGTGTAGTGGGTTTAATGACTCTGTCCTTTAGTGTAGTGGGTTGAATGACTCTGGCCTTTAGTGTAGTGGGTTGAATGACTCTGTCCTTTAGTGTAGTGGGTTGAATGACTCTGTCCTTTAGTGTAGTGGGTTGAATGACTCTGGCCTTTAGTGTAGTGGGTTGAATGACTCTGTCCTTTAGTGTAGTGGGTTGAATGACTCTACCCTTTAGTGTAGTGGGTTGAATGACTCTGTCCTTTAGTGTAGTGGGTTGAATGACTCTGTCCTTTAGTGTAGTGGGTTGAATGACTCTGTCCTTTAGTGTAGTGGGTTGAATGACTCTGGCCTTTAGTGTAGTGGGTTGAATGACTCTGCCCTTTAGTGTAGTGGGTTGAATGACTCTGCCTTTAGTGTAGTGGGTTTAATGACTCTGCCCTTTAGTGTAGTGGGATTAATGACTCTGTCCTTTAGTGTAGTGGGTTGAATGACTCTGCCCTTTAGTGTAGTGGGTTTAATGACTCTGTCCTTTAGTGTAGTGGGTTGAATGACTCTACCCTTTAGTGTAGTGGGTTTAATGACTCTGCCCTTTAGTGTAGTGGGTTGAATGACTCTGCCCTTTAGTGTAGTGGGTTTGAATGACTCTGGCCTTTAGTGTAGTGGGTTTGAATGACTCTGGCCTTTAGTGTAGTGGGTTGAATGACTCTGTCCTTTAGTGTAGTGGGTTGAATGACTCTGCCCTTTAGTGTAGTGGGTTTAGTCACTCTGCCCTTTAGTGTAGTGGGTTGAATGACTCTGCCCTTTAGTGTAGTGGGTTGAATGACTCTGCCCTTTAGTGTAGTGGGTTTAATGACTCTGCCCTTTAGTGTAGTGGGTTGAATGACTCTGCCCTTTAGTGTAGTGGGTTGAATGACTCTGCCCTTTAGTGTAGTGGGTTGAATGACTCTGCCCTTTAGTGTAGTGGGTTGAATGACTCTGCCCTTTAGTGTAGTGGGTTGAATGACTCTGCCCTTTAGTGTAGTGGGTTGAATGACTCTACCCTTTAGTGTAGTGGGTTTAATGACTCTGCCCTTTAGTGTAGTGGGTTTAATGACTCTACCCTTTAGTGTAGTGGGTTGAATGACTCTGCCCTTTAGTGTAGTGGGTTGAATGACTCTGCCCTTTAGTGTAGTGGGTTGAATGACTCTGCCCTTTAGTGTAGTGGGTTGAATGACTCTGCCCTTTAGTGTAGTGGGTTTAATGACTCTACCCTTTAGTGTAGTGGGTTGAATGACTCTGTCCTTTAGTGTAGTGGGATGAATGACTCTGCCCTTTAGTGTAGTGGGTTGAATGACTCTGCCCTTTAGTGTAGTGGGTTGAATGACTCTGCCCTTTAGTGTAGTGGGTTGAATGACTCTACCCTTTAGTGTAGTGGGTTGAATGACTCTACCCTTTAGTGTAGTGGGTTGAATGACTCTGCCCTTTAGTGTAGTGGGTTTAATGACTCTGCCTTTAGTGTAGTGGGTTTAATGACTCTACCCTTTAGTGTAGTGGGTTGAATGACTCTACCCTTTAGTGTAGTGGGTTGAATGACTCTACCCTTTAGTGTAGTGGGTTGAATGACTCTGTCCTTTGGTGTAGTGGGTTGAATGACTCTGCCCTTTAGTGTAGTGGGTTTAATGACTCTGCCCTTTAGTGTAGTGGGTTGAATGACTCTACCCTTTAGTGTAGTGGGTTGAATGACTCTACCCTTTAGTGTAGTGGGTTGAATGACTCTGTCCTTTAGTGTAGTGGGTTGAATGACTCTGCCCTTTAGTGTAGTGGGTTGAATGACTCTGTCCTTTAGTGTAGTGGGTTGAATGACTCTGTCCTTTAGTGTAGTGGGTTGAATGACTCTGGCCTTTAGTGTAGTGGGTTTAATGACTCTGCCCTTTAGTGTAGTGGGTTTAATGACTCTGCCCTTTAGTGTAGTGGGTTGAATGACTCTGCCTTTAGTGTAGTGGGTTGAATGACTCTGTCCTTTCGTGTAGTGGGTTGAATGACTCTACCCTTTAGTGTAGTGGGTTGAATGACTCTGTCCTTTAGTGTAGTGGGTTGAATGACTCTGTCCTTTAGTGTAGTGGGTGGAATGACTCTGCCCTTTAGTGTAGTGGGTTGAATGACTCTGGCCTTTAGTGTAGTGGGTTGAATGACTCTGCCCTTTAGTGTAGTGGGTTGAATGATTCTGCCTTTAGTGTAGTGGGTTTAATGACTCTGCCCTTTAGTGTAGTGGGTTTAATGACTCTGTCCTTTAGTGTAGTGGGTTGAATGACTCTGCCCTTTAGTGTAGTGGGTTTGAATGACTCTGGCCTTTAGTGTAGTGGGTTTGAATGACTCTGGCCTTTAGTGTAGTGGGTTGAATGACTCTGTCCTTTAGTGTAGTGGGTTGAATGACTCTGCCCTTTAGTGTAGTGGGTTTAATGACTCTGCCCTTTAGTGTAGTGGGTTTAATGACTCTGTCCTTTAGTGTAGTGGGTTGAATGACTCTGCCCTTTAGTGTAGTGGGTTTAATGACTCTGTCCTTTAGTGTAGTGGGTTGAATGACTCTACCCTTTAGTGTAGTGGGTTTAATGACTCTGCCCTTTAGTGTAGTGGGTTGAATGACTCTGCCCTTTAGTGTAGTGGGTTTAATGACTCTGCCCTTTAGTGTAGTGGGTTTAATGACTCTGCCCTTTAGTGTAGTGGGTTTAATGACTCTGCCCTTTAGTGTAGTGGGTTGAATGACTCTGCCCTTTAGTGTAGTGGGTTTGAATGACTCTGCCCTTTAGTGTAGTGGGTTTGAATGACTCTGGCCTTTAGTGTAGTGGGTTGAATGACTCTGTCCTTTAGTGTAGTGGGTTGAATGACTCTGCCCTTTAGTGTAGTGGGTTTAATGACTCTGCCCTTTAGTGTAGTGGGTTGAATGACTCTGCCCTTTAGTGTAGTGGGTTGAATGACGCTGCCCTTTAGTGTAGTGGGTTTAATGACTCTGCCCTTTAGTGTAGTGGGTTGAATGACTCTACCCTTTAGTGTAGTGGGTTTAATGACTCTGCCCTTTAGTGTAGTGGGTTTAATGACTCTACCCTTTAGTGTAGTGGGTTGAATGACTCTGGCCTTTAGTGTAGTGGGTTGAATGACTCTGCCCTTTAGTGTAGTGGGTTGAATGACTCTGCCCTTTAGTGTAGTGGGTTTAATGACTCTACCCTTCAGTGTAGTGGGTTGAATGACTCTGTCCTTTAGTGTAGTGGGATGAATGACTCTGCCCTTTAGTGTAGTGGGTTGAATGACTCTGCCCTTTAGTGTAGTGGGTTGAATGACTCTGTCCTTTAGTGTAGTGGGTTGAATGACTCTGCCCTTTAGTGTAGTGGGTTGAATGACTCTACCCTTTAGTGTAGTGGGTTGAATGACTCTGCCCTTTAGTGTAGTGGGTTTAATGACTCTGCCTTTAGTGTAGTGGGTTTAATGACTCTACCCTTTAGTGTAGTGGGTTGAATGACTCTACCCTTTAGTGTAGTGGGTTGAATGACTCTACCCTTTAGTGTAGTGGGTTGAATGACTCTGTCCTTTAGTGTAGTGGGTTGAATGACTCTGCCCTTTAGTGTAGTGGGTTGAATGACTCTGTCCTTTAGTGTAGTGGGTTGAATGACTCTGCCCTTTAGTGTAGTGGGTTGAATGACTCTGCCCTTTAGTGTAGTGGGTTGAATGACTCTGCCCTTTAGTGTAGTGGGTTGAATGACTCTGCCCTTTAGTGTAGTGGGTTGAATGACTCTGCCCTTTAGTGTAGTGGGTTGAATGACTCTGCCCTTTAGTGTAGTGGGTTTAATGACTCTGCCCTTTAGTGTAGTGGGTTGAATGACTCTGTCCTTTAGTGTAGTGGGTTGAATGACTCTACCCTTTAGTGTAGTGGTTGAATGACTCTGCCCTTTAGTGTAGTGGGTTTAATGACTCTGTCCGTTAGTGTAGTGGGTTGAATGACTCTACCCTTTAGTGTAGTGGGTTGAATGACTCTGCCCTTTAGTGTAGTGGGTTGAATGACTCTGCCCGTTAGTGTAGTGGGTTGAATGACTCTGCCCTTTAGTGTAGTGGGTTGAATGACTCTGCCCTTTAGTGTAGTGGGTTTAATGACTCTACCCTTTAGTGTAGTGGGTTGAATGACTCTGTCCTTTAGTGTAGTGGGTTGAATGACTCTGCCCTTTAGTGTAGTGGGTTGGTGGTTTCACTGTCTCTAGGTGTTGTTGTTGGTCTGCTCTGTGGGTCAGGGGTCAGGGGTTAGGAATCAGTTAGGGTCACAGGGAGGTCAAGGAGGTGAGTGGGCCAGAGTGTCATGGGATATATATTTCAAAGAGGAATTCTCTCTCCCAATCACGATACAAGGTTTATGAGAAGCCAGTTGATGTTTTTGTTTTTGGCCGGTGCTGACAGGCCTAACCCTAACTAACCCCTTCGGTGCCTGGTACACACACTGAGATAACAGGAGATGTAGGAGTCGAACTAGAACCTGTTGAGACATACTCAAGAGGAAACATGGCACTTCCATGTCTCAGAGAGCCATATGATTGGGAGTTCTTCATAAAGACGGATTACACTATTCTCTATCGACATGGAAGTGGTGGTGACAGTTTTAAATTGACGTACCCAGCCATCATCGTGTCTCAATATGCAGGTGATGGCTGGGTATGTAGTGGGTGTTTTGATTAGGTTTCATGACGTACCCACAGCGTATATACAAGTGGATCAATTATAGATATCTGATGGCTTTTCATTTCCAGGGGAAGCCAGTCATCCTGAAGGACCGCCAACCAACATGGAGCAATGTGAATTAGTCCAAGAGGTGGGATCTGATGGACAAACTGTCCTGTCTGGTGACCAGAGACACAGACGGGAACCTGAGTCTTCCAGCAACAGAAGTACAGGGAAACAGGTGAGCAACATCCGGTACTACATTTAGTATACTACACTGAGTCTGGTCTAATACACTGGTCTAATACACTGATCTACTACACTGATCTAGTCTAATACACTGGTCTAATACACTGATCTAGTCTAATACACTGAGTCTGGTCTACTACACTGAGTCTGGTCTACTACACTGGTCTAGTCTAATACACTGATCTAGTCTAATACACTGAGTCTGGTCTACTACACTGATCTAATACACTGAGTCTGGTCTAATACACTGATCTAGTCTAATACACTGGTCTAGTCTAATACACTGAGTCTGGTCTAATACACTGGTCTAGTCTAATACACTGACTCTGGTCTACTACACTGATCTAGTCTAATACACTGACTCTGGTCTACTACACTGATCTAGTCTAATACACTGAGTCTGGTCTACTACACTGATCTAATACACTGAGTCTGGTCTAATACACTGATCTAATACACTGAGTCTGGTCTAATACACTGATCTAATACACTGATCTAATACACTGAGTCTGGTCTAATACACTGATCTAATACACTGATCTAATACACTGACTCTGGTCTACTACACTGATCTAGTCTAATACACTGACTCTGGTCTACTACACTGATCTAGTCTAATACACTGAGTCTGGTCTACTACACTGATCTAATACACTGAGTCTGGTCTAATACACTGATCTAATACACTGAGTCTGGTCTAATACACTGATCTAATACACTGATCTAATACACTGAGTCTGGTCTAATACACTGATCTAATACACTGATCTAATACACTGAGTCTGGTCTAATACACTGATCTAATACACTGATCTAATACACTGAGTCTGGTCTAATACACTGATCTAATACACTGAGTCTGGTCTAATACACTGATCTAATACACTGATCTAATACACTGAGTCTGTTCTAATACACTGATCTAATACACTGAGTCTGGTCTAATCACCGAGTCTGGTCTAATACACTGAGTCTGGTCTAATACACTGAGTCTGGTCTAATACACTGGTCTAATACACTGATCTAATACACTGAGTCTGGTCTAATACACTGAGTCTGGTCTAATACACTGAGTCTGGTCTAATGCACTGATCTAATACACTGATCTAATACACTGAGTCTGGTCTACTACACTGAGTCTGGTCTAATACACTGAGTCTGGTCTAATACACTGAGTCTGGTCTAATACACTGATCTAATACACTGATCTAATACACTGAGTCTGGTCTAATACACTGATCTAATACACTGATCTAATACACTGAGTCTGGTCTAATACACTGAGTCTGGTCTAATACACTGAGTCTGGTCTAATACACTGAGTCTGGTCTAATACACTGAGTCTGGTCTAATACACTGAGTCTGGTCTAATACACTTAGTCTGATCTAATACACTGAGTCTGATCTAATACACTGAGTCTGATCTAATACACTGATCTAATACACTTAGTCTGGTCTAATACACTTAGTCTGGTCTACTACACTTAGTCTGGTCTAATACACTGAGTCTGGTCTAATACACTGAGTCTCGTCTAATACACTGATCTAATACACTGATCTAATACACTGAGTCTGATCTAATACACTGAGTCTGATCTAATACACTGATCTAATACACTTAGTCTGGTCTAATACACTTAGTCTGGTCTACTACACTTAGTCTGGTCTAATACACTGAGTCTGGTCTAATACACTGAGTCTGGTCTAATACACTGATCTAATACACTGATCTAATACACTGAGTCTGATCTAATACACTGATCTAATACACTTAGTCTGGTCTAATACACTTAGTCTGGTCTACTACACTTAGTCTGGTCTAATACACTGAGTCTGGTCTAATACACTGATCTAATACACTGATCTAATACACTGAGTCTGATCTAATACACTGATCTAATACACTTAGTCTGGTCTAATACACTTAGTCTGGTCTACTACACTTAGTCTGGTCTACTACACTGAGTCTGGTCTAATACACTGAGTCTGGTCTAATACACTGAGTCTGGTCTAATACACTGATCTAATACACTGATCTAATACACTGAGTCTGATCTAATACACTGATCTAATACACTTAGTCTGGTCTAATACACTTAGTCTGGTCTACTACACTTAGTCTGGTCTAATACACTGAGTCTGGTCTAATACACTGAGTCTCGTCTAATACACTGATCTAATACACTGATCTAATACACTGAGTCTGATCTAATACACTGAGTCTGATCTAATACACTGATCTAATACACTTAGTCTGGTCTAATACACTTAGTCTGGTCTACTACACTTAGTCTGGTCTAATACACTGAGTCTGGTCTAATACACTGAGTCTGGTCTAATACACTGATCTAATACACTGATCTAATACACTGAGTCTGATCTAATACACTGATCTAATACACTTAGTCTGGTCTAATACACTTAGTCTGGTCTACTACACTTAGTCTGGTCTAATACACTGAGTCTGGTCTAATACACTGATCTAATACACTGATCTAATACACTGAGTCTGATCTAATACACTGATCTAATACACTTAGTCTGGTCTAATACACTTAGTCTGGTCTACTACACTTAGTCTGGTCTACTACACTGAGTCTGGTCTAATACACTTAGTCTGGTCTACTACACTTAGTCTGGTCTAATACACTGAGTCTGGTCTAATACACTGAGTCTGGTCTAATACACTGATCTAATACACTGATCTAATACACTGAGTCTGATCTAATACACTGATCTAATACACTTAGTCTGGTCTAATACACTTAGTCTGGTCTACTACACTTAGTCTGGTCTAATACACTGAGTCTGGTCTAATACACTGATCTAATACACTGATCTAATACACTGAGTCTGATCTAATACACTGATCTAATACACTTAGTCTGGTCTAATACACTTAGTCTGGTCTACTACACTGAGTCTGGTCTACTACACTGAGTCTGGTCTAATACACTGAGTCTGGTCTAATACACTGAGTCTGGTCTAATACACTGAGTCTGGTCTAATACACTGATCTAATACACTGATCTAATACACTGAGTCTGATCTAATACACTGATCTAATACACTTAGTCTGGTCTAATACACTTAGTCTGGTCTACTACACTTAGTCTGGTCTAATACACTGAGTCTGGTCTAATACACTGAGTCTCGTCTAATACACTGATCTAATACACTGATCTAATACACTGAGTCTGATCTAATACACCGAGTCTGATCTAATACACTGATCTAATACACTTAGTCTGGTCTAATACACTTAGTCTGGTCTACTACACTTAGTCTGGTCTAATACACTGAGTCTGGTCTAATACACTGAGTCTGGTCTAATACACTGATCTAATACACTGATCTAATACACTGAGTCTGATCTAATACACTGATCTAATACACTTAGTCTGGTCTAATACACTTAGTCTGGTCTACTACACTTAGTCTGGTCTAATACACTGAGTCTGGTCTAATACACTGATCTAATACACTGATCTAATACACTGAGTCTGATCTAATACACTGATCTAATACACTTAGTCTGGTCTAATACACTTAGTCTGGTCTACTACACTTAGTCTGGTCTACTACACTGAGTCTGGTCTAATACACTGAGTCTGGTCTAATACACTGAGTCTGGTCTAATACACTGAGTCTGGTCTAATACACTGATCTAATACACTGATCTAATACACTGAGTCTGATCTAATACACTGATCTAATACACTTAGTCTGGTCTAATACACTTAGTCTGGTCTACTACACTTAGTCTGGTCTAATACACTGAGTCTGGTCTAATACACTGAGTCTCGTCTAATACACTGATCTAATACACTGATCTAATACACTGAGTCTGATCTAATACACTGAGTCTGATCTAATACACTGATCTAATACACTTAGTCTGGTCTAATACACTTAGTCTGGTCTACTACACTTAGTCTGGTCTAATACACTGAGTCTGGTCTAATACACTGAGTCTGGTCTAATACACTGATCTAATACACTGATCTAATACACTGAGTCTGATCTAATACACTGATCTAATACACTTAGTCTGGTCTAATACACTTAGTCTGGTCTACTACACTTAGTCTGGTCTAATACACTGAGTCTGGTCTAATACACTGATCTAATACACTGATCTAATACACTGAGTCTGATCTAATACACTGATCTAATACACTTAGTCTGGTCTAATACACTTAGTCTGGTCTACTACACTTAGTCTGGTCTACTACACTGAGTCTGGTCTAATACACTGAGTCTGATCTAATACACTGATCTAATACACTTAGTCTGGTCTAATACACTTAGTCTGGTCTACTACACTTAGTCTGGTCTAATACACTGAGTCTGGTCTAATACACTGAGTCTCGTCTAATACACTGATCTAATACACTGATCTAATACACTGAGTCTGATCTAATACACTGAGTCTGATCTAATACACTGATCTAATACACTTAGTCTGGTCTAATACACTTAGTCTGGTCTACTACACTTAGTCTGGTCTAATACACTGAGTCTGGTCTAATACACTGAGTCTGGTCTAATACACTGATCTAATACACTGATCTAATACACTGAGTCTGATCTAATACACTGATCTAATACACTTAGTCTGGTCTAATACACTTAGTCTGGTCTACTACACTTAGTCTGGTCTAATACACTGAGTCTGGTCTAATACACTGATCTAATACACTGATCTAATACACTGAGTCTGATCTAATACACTGATCTAATACACTTAGTCTGGTCTAATACACTTAGTCTGGTCTACTACACTTAGTCTGGTCTACTACACTGAGTCTGGTCTAATACACTGAGTCTGGTCTAATACACTGAGTCTGGTCTAATACACTGAGTCTGGTCTAATACACTGATCTAATACACTGATCTAATACACTGAGTCTGATCTAATACACTGATCTAATACACTTAGTCTGGTCTAATACACTTAGTCTGGTCTACTACACTTAGTCTGGTCTAATACACTGAGTCTGGTCTAATACACTGAGTCTCGTCTAATACACTGATCTAATACACTGATCTAATACACTGAGTCTGATCTAATACACTGAGTCTGATCTAATACACTGATCTAATACACTTAGTCTGGTCTAATACACTTAGTCTGGTCTACTACACTTAGTCTGGTCTAATACACTGAGTCTGGTCTAATACACTGAGTCTGGTCTAATACACTGATCTAATACACTGATCTAATACACTGAGTCTGATCTAATACACTGATCTAATACACTTAGTCTGGTCTAATACACTTAGTCTGGTCTACTACACTTAGTCTGGTCTAATACACTGAGTCTGGTCTAATACACTGATCTAATACACTGATCTAATACACTGAGTCTGATCTAATACACTGATCTAATACACTTAGTCTGGTCTAATACACTTAGTCTGGTCTACTACACTTAGTCTGGTCTACTACACTGAGTCTGGTCTAATACACTGAGTCTGGTCTAATACACTGAGTCTGGTCTAATACACTGAGTCTGGTCTAATACACTGATCTAATACACTGATCTAATACACTGAGTCTGATCTAATACACTGATCTAATACACTTAGTCTGGTCTAATACACTTAGTCTGGTCTAATACACTGATCTAATACACTGATCTAATACACTGAGTCTGATCTAATACACTGATCTAATACACTTAGTCTGGTCTACTACACTGAGTCTGGTCTAATACACTGAGTCTGGTCTAATACACTGAGTCTGGTCTAATACACTGAGTCTGGTCTAATACACTGAGTCTGGTCTAATACACTGATCTAATACACTGAGTCTGTTCTAATACACTGAGTCTGGTCTAATACACTGAGTCTGGTCTAATACACTGATCTAATACACTGAGTCTGATCTAATACACTGATCTAATACACTTAGTCTGGTCTACTACACTGAGTCTGGTCTAATACACTGAGTCTGGTCTAATACACTGAGTCTGGTCTAATACACTGAGTCTGGTCTAATACACTGATCTAATACACTGATCTAATACACTGAGTCTGATCTAATACACTGATCTAATACACTTAGTCTGGTCTAATACACTTAGTCTGGTCTACTACACTTAGTCTGGTCTAATACACTGAGTCTGGTCTAATACACTGAGTCTCGTCTAATACACTGATCTAATACACTGATCTAATACACTGAGTCTGATCTAATACACTGAGTCTGATCTAATACACTGATCTAATACACTTAGTCTGGTCTAATACACTTAGTCTGGTCTACTACACTTAGTCTGGTCTAATACACTGAGTCTGGTCTAATACACTGAGTCTGGTCTAATACACTGATCTAATACACTGATCTAATACACTGAGTCTGATCTAATACACTGATCTAATACACTTAGTCTGGTCTAATACACTTAGTCTGGTCTACTACACTTAGTCTGGTCTAATACACTGAGTCTGGTCTAATACACTGATCTAATACACTGATCTAATACACTGAGTCTGATCTAATACACTGATCTAATACACTTAGTCTGGTCTAATACACTTAGTCTGGTCTACTACACTTAGTCTGGTCTACTACACTGAGTCTGGTCTAATACACTGAGTCTGGTCTAATACACTGAGTCTGGTCTAATACACTGATCTAATACACTGATCTAATACACTGAGTCTGATCTAATACACTGATCTAATACACTTAGTCTGGTCTAATACACTTAGTCTGGTCTAATACACTGATCTAATACACTGATCTAATACACTGAGTCTGATCTAATACACTGATCTAATACACTTAGTCTGGTCTACTACACTGAGTCTGGTCTAATACACTGAGTCTGGTCTAATACACTGAGTCTGGTCTAATACACTGAGTCTGGTCTAATACACTGAGTCTGGTCTAATACACTGATCTAATACACTGAGTCTGTTCTAATACACTGAGTCTGGTCTAATACACTGAGTCTGGTCTAATACACTGATCTAATACACTGAGTCTGATCTAATACACTGATCTAATACACTTAGTCTGGTCTACTACACTGAGTCTGGTCTAATACACTGAGTCTGGTCTAATACACTGAGTCTGGTCTAATACACTGAGTCTGGTCTAATACACTGAGTCTGGTCTAATACACTGAGTCTGGTCTAATACACTGATCTAATACACTGAGTCTGGTCTAATACACTGATCTAATACACTGAGTCTGGTCTAATACACTGAGTCTGGTCTAATACACTGATCTAATACACTGAGTCTGGTCTAATACACTGATCTAATACACTGAGTCTGGTCTAATACACTGAGTCTGGTCTAATACACTGAGTCTGGTCTAATACACTGATCTAATACACTGAGTCTGATCTAATACACTGATCTAATACACTGATCTAATACACTGAGTCTGGTCTAATACACTGATCTAATACACTGAGTCTGGTCTAATACACTGAGTCTGGTCTAATACACTGATCTAATACACTGAGTCTGGTCTAATACACTGAGTCTGGTCTAATACACTGATCTAATACACTGAGTCTGGTCTAATACACTGAGTCTGGTCTAATACACTGATCTAATACACTTAGTCTGGTCTAATACACTTAGTCTGGTCTACTACACTTAGTCTGATCTAATACACTGAGTCTGATCTAATACACTGAGTCTGATCTAATACACTGATCTAATACACTGAGTCTGGTCTACTGCCTGTTGTAGTCTGGTCTAACCCTGTGGTGTGTCCCTCCCCTGGCCAGCTGCACCCAGACACTCAGAGACCTGGGGGAAGACATAAAGACACGGCTGTGAGCTACAACCTCCGCAGTGGGACAGGTAAAGAAAACCCCAGCGGCTGTTAGCCTTCTGATAGGCCGGTATCTGGATCTGCAAGGACCTCACCTGTACACACTCTGCTTGTAGCACCAGTGGAGATTCCAAGACAGGAGGAAGGGAAGGCGGCACGGGAAGGAAAGGAGGTGAGGAGGGAGGAAGCTGAGGAGAAGTCTACAAGAAGGAAGAGGAGCCAGAATCGGGATCAGCCAGGTACACAGATGAGCGGGGTATCCTCCTTACCTACCACAGAAGAAGAAGAGACCCAAAACATCAACCCCCACAAACCTTCACAGCCCATCCCCGCAGGCCACTCTACAGCACGGGTCCTCTCTCAGAAGAGAACTCCCAAACACTCAGAGGGACCCCTCACACCCAGTGGGTGAGTGAAAGAGATTGTATCCCACATGGCATCCTACGCCCTACATAGTGCACTGCTGTTGACCAGGAGTCATAGGACCCATTTGGGACTCAGACAGACCGTAATCGAGTCCTTTCAGATCTACTATCTGGGCTGCAGGTTGACAGGGTCCTGAGTAGCAGTTATAGGTCAGAGGTCACAGTGTAAAGCTCCACAGGGTTCTAGTCCTTATTCATATCCTGTCTAATTGCTGTTTGCATTCCTTCCCTGTTATATCTCAGTCTCCCTCCCTCATACCCCCTTCCTCTCCCACTGTCTCCCCCTCAGTCTCCCCTGCTCTCTCCCTCCCCTGTCCACCCCATCTCTCCTTCTCTCTCCCTCCCTCAGTCTCTCCCTCCCTCAGTCTCCCTCCCGTCCACCCCATCTCTCCTGCTCTCTCCCTCCCATGTTCACCCCATCTCTCCCTCCTCTCCCCTCTCTTCAGTGCCTGCCTCTAGTATCTCCATCTTTATCGATCATTACCTTTTATCCTGCTTCTTCTCTCTTTTTAGCAGGAAAGGAGGCCATTCTAAGAAAACCAACGTGACAGTAGATGAACAGAATCCGCAGCAGGTGGAGGGACAGACACAGGAAACAGGTGAACAAACCAGCAGAGAGAAGCTGGAGGACACATTGAATAAAGAGGTGGAATCACAGGACTCTCCTACTGTACAGAAAACGGTACGTTATGGTGTTCAAATCAAATGTTATTGGTCACATACAGGTAAATAAGAATGTGTTCTTTTAACTGACTTGCCTAGATAAACATGGTTAGCAGATGTTATTGCGGGTGTAGCTAAATGCTTGTGTTTCTAGCTCCAACAGTGCAGTAATATCTAACAAGTAATATCTAACAATTACACAACATATACCCAATACACACACATCTAAGTAACGGATGGAATAAGAATATACATATTAATATATGGATGAGCGATGTCAGAGCGGTGTAGACTAAGAGGCAATAGATGGTATAGAATACCGTATATACTGTATGAGATGAGTAATGCAAGATATGTAGACATTATTAAGGTGGCATTATTTAAAGTGACTAGTGATCCATTTATTAAAGTGGCCAATTATTTCAAGTCTGTATGTTGGCAGGAGCCTCTCTGAGTTAGTGATGGCTGTTTAACAGTCTGATGGCCTTGAGATAGAAACTGTTTGATGCACCTGTACTGACCTCTCCTTCTGGATGATAGCGGGGTGAACAGGCAGTGGCTCGGGTGATTGTTGTCCTTCATGATCTTGTTGGCCTTCCTGTGACATCGGGTGCTGTAGGTGTCCTGGAGGGCAGGTAGTTTGCCCCCGGTGATGCGTTGTGCAGACCTCACTACCCTCTGGAGAGCCTTACAGTTGTGGGTGGTGCAGTTGCCGACCCAGGCGGTGATACAGCCCGACAGGATGCTCTCGATTGTGCATCTGTAAATGTTTGTGAGGGTTTTAGGTGACAAGTCAAATGTCTTCAGCCTCCTGAGGTTGTAAAGGCTCTGTTGCACCTTTTTCATAACACTGTCTGTGTGGGTGGACCATTTCAGTTTGTCCACGATCATCTCCTTTGTTTTGTTGACGTTGAGTGAGAGGGGGTTTTCCTGACACCACACTCCGAGTGCCCTCACCTCCTCCCTGTAGGCCGTCTCGTCGTTGTTGGTAATCAAGCCTACCACTGCAGTGTCGTCTGCAAACGTGGTGATTGAGTTGGAGGTGTGCATGGCCACGCAGTCATTGGTGAACAGGGAGTACAGGAGAGGGCTGAGAACGCACCCTTGTGGAGCCCCAGTGTTGTCCCAAGTGACACCCTATTCTCTACATAGTGCACTACTATTGACCAGAGCCCTATGGGCCCTAGTGCACTACATAGGCAATAGGGTGCCACTTGGGACTCCGTCCTTAATGTATCCAACACATAATACTGTAGTTTAATAACCCCCCCCCGGCCTGTATCCAGCACATAATACTGTCGTTTAATACCCCCCCCCCCCCCGGCCTGTATCCAACACATAATACTGTAGTTTAATAACCCCCCCCCGGCCTGTATCCAACACATAATACTGTAGTTTAATACCCCCCCCCCGGCCTGTATCCAACACATAATACTGTCGTTTAATACCCCCCCCCCCGGCCTGTATCCAACACATAATACTGTAGTTTAATACCCCCCCCCCCCCCGGCCTGTATCCAACACATAATACTGTAGTTTAATACCCCCCCCCCCCCCCCGGCCTGTATCCAACACATAATACTGTAGTTTAATACCCCCCCCCCCCCCCCGGCCTGTATCCAACACATAATACTGTAGTTTAATACCCCCCCCCGGCCTATATCCAACACATAATACTGTAGTTTAATACCCCCCCCGGCCTGTATCCAACACATAATACTGTAGTTTAATACCCCCCCCCCGGCCTGTATCCAACACATAATACTGTAGTTTAATAACCCCCCCCCCCCCCCCTGGCCTGTATCCAACACATAATACTGTAGTTTAATACCCCCCCCCCCGGCCTGTATCCAACACATAATACTGTAGTTTAATACCCCCCCCCCGGCCTGTATCCAACACATAATACTATAGTTTAATACCCCCCCCGGCCTGTATCCAACACATAATACTGTAGTTTAATACCCCCCCCCCCCCCCCCGGCCTGTATCCAACACATAATACTGTAGTTTAATACCCCCCCGGCCCCCCCGGCCTGTATCCAACACATAATACTGTCGTTTAATACCCCCCCCCCCGGCCTGTATCCAACACATAATACTGTAGTTTAATACCCCCCCCCCCCCCCCCGGCCTGTATCCAACACATAATACTGTAGTTTAATACCCCCCCCCCCCCCCCCCGGCCTGTATCCAACACATAATACTGTAGTTTAATACCCCCCCGGCCTATATCCAACACATAATACTGTAGTTTAATAACCCTCCCCCCCCGGCCTGTATCCAACACATAATACTGTAGTTTAATACCCCCCCCCGGCCTGTATCCAACACATAATACTGTCGTTTAATACCCCCCCCCCCCCCCCGGCCTGTATCCAACACATAATACTGTAGTTTAATACCCCCCCCCCCCCCCCGGCCTGTATCCAACACATAATACTGTAGTTTAATACCCCCCCCCCCCCCCGGCCTGTATCCAACACATAATACTGTAGTTTAATACCCCCCCGGCCTATATCCAACACATAATACTGTAGTTTAATAACCCTCCCCCCCGGCCTGTATCCAACACATAATACTGTAGTTTAATACCCCCCCCCCCCCGGCCTATATCCAACACATAATACTGTAGTTTAATAACCCTCCCCCCGGCCTGTATCCAACACATAATACTGTAGTTTAATACCCCCCCCCCCGGCCTGTATCCAACACATAATACTGTCGTTTAATACCCCCCCCCCCCCGGCCTGTATCCAACACATAATACTGTAGTTTAATACCCCCCCGGCCCCCCCGGCCTGTATCCAACACATAATACTGTCGTTTAATACCCCCCCCCCCGGCCTGTATCCAACACATAATACTGTAGTTTAATACCCCCCCCCCCCCCCCCGGCCTGTATCCAACACATAATACTGTAGTTTAATACCCCCCCCCCCCGGCCTGTATCCAACACATAATACTGTAGTTTAATACCCCCCCCCCCGGCCTGTATCCAACACATAATACTGTGGTTTAATACCCCCCCCGGCCTGTATCCAACACATAATACTGTAGTTTAATACCCCCCCCCCCCCCGGCCTGTATCCAACACATAATACTGTAGTTTAATACCCCCCCCCCCGGCCTGTATCCAACACATAATACTGTGGTTTAATACCCCCCCCCCCCCCCCCGGCCTGTATCCAACACATAATACTGTGGTTTAATACCCCCCCCCCCCCCCGGCCTGTATCCAACACATAATACTGTAGTTTAATACCCCCCCCCCCGGCCTGTATCCAACACATAATACTGTGGTTTAATAACCCCCCCCCCCGGCCTGTATCCAACACATAATACTGTAGTTTAATACCCCCCCCGGCCTGTATCCAACACATAATACTGTAGTTTAATACCCCCCCCCCCCCGGCCTGTATCCAACACATAATACTGTAGTTTAATACCCCCCCCGGCCTGTATCCAACACATAATACTGTAGTTTAATACCCCCCCCCCCGGCCTGTATCCAACACATAATACTGTAGTTTAATACCCCCCCCCCCGGCCTGTATCCAACACAAATACTGTAGTTTAATACCCCCCCCCCCCCCCCCCAGCCTGTATCCAACACATAATACTGTCGTTTAATACCCCCCCCCCCCCCCCCCCCGGCCTGTATCCAACACATAATACTGTAGTTTAATACCCCCCCCCCCCCCGGCCTGTATCCAACACATAATACTGTAGTTTAATACCCCCCCCCCCCCCCCCGGCCTGTATCCAACACATAATACTGTGGTTTAATACCCCCCCCCCCCCCGGCCTGTATCCAACACATAATACTGTGGTTTAATACCCCCCCCCCCCCCCCCGGCCTGTATCCAACACATAATACTGTAGTTTAATACCCCCCCCCCGGCCTGTATCCAACACATAATACTGTGGTTTAATAACCCCCCCCCCCGGCCTGTATCCAACACATAATACTGTAGTTTAATACCCTCCCCGGCCTGTATCCAACACATAATACTGTAGTTTAATACCCCCCCCCCCCGGCCTGTATCCAACACATAATACTGTAGTTTAATACCCCCCCCGGCCTGTATCCAACACATAATAATGTAGTTTAATACCCCCCCCCCGGCCTGTATCCAACACATAATACTGTAGTTTAATACCCCCCCCCCCCGGCCTGTATCCAACACAAATACTGTAGTTTAATACCCCCCCCCCCCCCCCCAGCCTGTATCCAACACATAATACTGTAGTTTAATACCCCCCCGGGCCCCCCCGGCCTGTATCCAACACATAATACTGTCGTTTAATACCCCCCCCCCCCCCCGGCCTGTATCCAACACATAATACTGTAGTTTAATACCCCCCCCCCCCCCGGCCTGTATCCAACACATAATACTGTAGTTTAATACCCCCCCCCCCCCCCCCCCGGCCTGTATCCAACACATAATACTGTAGTTTAATACCCCACCCCCCCCGGCCTGTATCCAACACATAATACTGTAGTTTAATACCCCCCCCCCCCCCCGGCCTGTATCCAACACATAATACTGTGGTTTAATACCCCCCCCCCCCCCCCGGCCTGTATCCAACACATAATACTGTGGTTTAATACCCCCCCCCCCCCCCGGCCTGTATCCAACACATAATACTGTAGTTTAATACCCCCCCCCGGCCTGTATCCAACACATAATACTGTGGTTTAATAACCCCCCCCCCCGGCCTGTATCCAACACATAATACTGTATTTTAATACCCCCCCCCCCCGGCCTGTATCCAACACATAATACTGTAGTTTAATACGCCCCCCGGCCTGTATCCAACACATAATACTGTAGTTTAATAACCCCCCCCCCCCCCCCCCGGCCTGTATCCAACACATAATACTGTAGTTTAATACGCCCCCCGGCCTGTATCCAACACATAATACTGTAGTTTAATAACCCCCCCCCCCCCCCCGGCCTGTATCCAACACATAATACTGTAGTTTAATAACCCCCCCCCCCCCCCGGCCTGTATCCAACACATAATACTGTAGTTTAATAACCCCCCCCCCCCCCGGCCTGTATCCAACACATAATACTGTGGTTTAATACCACCCCCCCCCGGCCTGTATCCAACACATAATACTGTGGTTTAATACCCCCCCCCCCCGGCCTGTATCCAACACATAATACTGTAGTTTATACCCCCCCCCCCGGCCTGTATCCAACAAACACATAATACTGTGGTTTAATAACCCCCCCCCCCCGGCCTGTATCCAACACATAATACTGTATTTTAATACCCCCCCCCCCGGCCTGTATCCAACACATAATACTGTAGTTTAATACCCCCCCCCCCCCCCCGGCCTGTATCCAACACATAATACTGTAGTTTAATACCCCCCCCCCGGCCTGTATCCAACACATAATACTGTAGTTTAATAGCCCCCCCCCCCCCCGGCCTATATCCAACACATAATACTGTAGTTTAATAACCCCCCCCCCCCCCCCCGGCCTGTATCCAACACATAATACTGTAGTTTAATACCCCCCCCCCCCCCCGGCCTGTATCCAACACATAATACTGTAGTTTAATACCCCCCCCCCCCCCCCCGGCCTGTATCCAACACATAATACTGTGGTTTAATACCCCCCCCCCCCCCCCGGCCTGTATCCAACACATAATACTGTGGTTTAATACCCCCCCCCCCCCCCCGGCCTGTATCCAACACATAATACTGTAGTTTAATACCCCCCCCCCCGGCCTGTATCCAACACATAATACTGTGGTTTAATAACCCCCCCCCCCGGCCTGTATCCAACACATAATACTGTAGTTTAATACCCTCCCCGGCCTGTATCCAACACATAATACTGTAGTTTAATACCCCCCCCCCCCCCGGCCTGTATCCAACACATAATACTGTAGTTTAATACCCCCCCCGGCCTGTATCCAACACATAATAATGTAGTTTAATACCCCCCCCCCGGCCTGTATCCAACACATAATACTGTAGTTTAATACCCCCCCCCCCCGGCCTGTATCCAACACAAATACTGTAGTTTAATACCCCCCCCCCCCCCCCAGCCTGTATCCAACACATAATACTGTAGTTTAATACCCCCCCGGGCCCCCCCGGCCTGTATCCAACACATAATACTGTCGTTTAATACCCCCCCCCCCCCCCGGCCTGTATCCAACACATAATACTGTAGTTTAATACCCCCCCCCCCCCCCGGCCTGTATCCAACACATAATACTGTAGTTTAATACCCCCCCCCCCCCCCCGGCCTGTATCCAACACATAATACTGTAGTTTAATACCCCACCCCCCCCGGCCTGTATCCAACACATAATACTGTAGTTTAATACCCCCCCCCCCCCCCGGCCTGTATCCAACACATAATACTGTGGTTTAATACCCCCCCCCCCCCCCGGCCTGTATCCAACACATAATACTGTGGTTTAATACCCCCCCCCCCCCCCGGCCTGTATCCAACACATAATACTGTAGTTTAATACCCCCCCCCGGCCTGTATCCAACACATAATACTGTGGTTTAATAACCCCCCCCCCCCGGCCTGTATCCAACACATAATACTGTATTTTAATACCCCCCCCCCCCCGGCCTGTATCCAACACATAATACTGTAGTTTAATACGCCCCCCGGCCTGTATCCAACACATAATACTGTAGTTTAATAACCCCCCCCCCCCCCCCGGCCTGTATCCAACACATAATACTGTAGTTTAATACGCCCCCCGGCCTGTATCCAACACATAATACTGTAGTTTAATAACCCCCCCCCCCCCCCCCGGCCTGTATCCAACACATAATACTGTAGTTTAATAACCCCCCCCCCCCCCCGGCCTGTATCCAACACATAATACTGTAGTTTAATAACCCCCCCCCCCCCCGGCCTGTATCCAACACATAATACTGTGGTTTAATACCACCCCCCCCCGGCCTGTATCCAACACATAATACTGTGGTTTAATACCCCCCCCCCCCCGGCCTGTATCCAACACATAATACTGTAGTTTATACCCCCCCCCCCGGCCTGTATCCAACACATAATACTGTGGTTTAATAACCCCCCCCCCCCCGGCCTGTATCCAACACATAATACTGTATTTTAATACCCCCCCCCCCGGCCTGTATCCAACACATAATACTGTAGTTTAATACCCCCCCCCCCCCGGCCTGTATCCAACACATAATACTGTAGTTTAATACCCCCCCCCCGGCCTGTATCCAACACATAATACTGTAGTTTAATAGCCCCCCCCCCCCCGGCCTATATCCAACACATAATACTGTAGTTTAATAACCCCCCCCCCCCCCCCCCCGGCCTGTATCCAACACATAATACTGTAGTTTAATACCCCCCCCCCCCCCCCCCGGCCTGTATCCAACACATAATACTGTAGTTTAATAAACTCCCCCCCCCCCCCCTGGCCTGTATCCAACACATAATACTGTAGTTTAATACCCCCCCCCCCCCCCGGCCTGTATCCAACACATAATACTGTAGTTTAATTTCCCCCCCCCCCCCCCCCGGCCTGTATCCAACACATAATACTGTAGTTTAATACCCCCACCCCCGGCCTGTATCCAACACATAATACTGTAGTTTAATACCCCCCCCCCCGGCCTGTATCCAACACATAATACTGTAGTTTAATACCCCCCCCCCCCCCCCGGCCTGTATCCAACACATAATACTGTAGTTTAATACCCCCCCCCCCCCCCCCGGCCTATATCCAACACATAATACTGTAGTTTAATACCCCCCCCCCCCGGCCTATATCCAACACATAATACTGTGGTTTAATACCCCCCCCCCCCGGCCTGTATCCAACACATAATACTGTAGTTTAATACCCCCACCCCCGGCCTGTATCCAACACATAATACTGTAGTTTAATACCCCCCCCCCCGGCCTGTATCCAACACATAATACTGTAGTTTAATACCACCCCCCCCCCCCCCCGGCCTGTATCCAACACATAATACTGTAGTTTAATACCCCCCCCCCCCCCCCCCGGCCTGTATCCAACACATAATACTGTAGTTTAATAACCCCCCCCCCCCCCCCCGGCCTGTATCCAACACATAATACTGTAGTATAATACCCCCCCCCCCGGCCTATATCCAACACATAATACTGTAGTTTAATACCCCCCCCCCCCCCTGTATCCAACACATAATACTGTAGTTTAATACCCCCCCCCCCCCCCCGGCCTGTATCCAACACATAATACTGTAGTTTAATACCCCCCCCCCCCTGTATCCAACACATAATACTGTAGTTTAATACCCCCCCCCCCCCCCCCTGGCCTGTATCCAACACATAATACTGTAGTTTAATACCCCCCCCCGGCCTGTATCCAACACATAATACTGTAGTTTAATACCCCCCGGCCTGTATCCAACACATAATACTGTAGTTTAATAAACTCCCCCCCCCCCCCCTGGCCTGTATCCAACACATAATACTGTAGTTTAATACCCCCCCCCCCCCCCCGGCCTGTATCCAACACATAATACTGTAGTTTAATTTCCCCCCCCCCCCCCGGCCTGTATCCAACACATAATACTGTAGTTTAATACCCCCCCCCCTGGCCTGTATCCAACACATAATACTGTAGTTTAATACCCCCCCCCCCTGGCCTGTATCCAACACATAATACTGTAGTTTAATACCCCCCCCCCCCCCTGGCCTGTATCCAACACATAATACTGTAGTTTAATACCCCCCCCCCCCCGGCCTGTATCCAACACATAATACTGTAGTTTAATAACCCCCCCCCCCCGGCCTATATCCAACACATAATACTGTGGTTTAATACCCCCCCCCCCCCGGCCTGTATCCAACACATAATACTGTAGTTTAATACCCCCACCCCCGGCCTGTATCCAACACATAATACTGTAGTTTAATACCCCCCCCCCCCGGCCTGTATCCAACACATAATACTGTAGTTTAATACCCCCCCCCCCCCCCGGCCTGTATCCAACACATAATACTGTAGTTTAATACCCCCCCCCCCCCCCCCCGGCCTATATCCAACACATAATACTGTAGTTTAATACCCCCCCCCCCGGCCTATATCCAACACATAATACTGTGGTTTAATACCCCCCCCCCCGGCCTGTATCCAACACATAAAACTGTAGTTTAATACCCCCACCCCCGGCCTGTATCCAACACATAATACTGTAGTTTAATACCCCCCCCCCCGGCCTGTATCCAACACATAATACTGTAGTTTAATACCACCCCCCCCCCCCCCGGCCTGTATCCAACACATAATACTGTAGTTTAATACCCCCCCCCCCCCCCCCCGGCCTGTATCCAACACATAATACTGTAGTTTAATAACCCCCCCCCCCCCCCCGGCCTGTATCCAACACATAATACTGTAGTATAATACCCCCCCCCCCGGCCTATATCCAACACATAATACTGTAGTTTAATACCCCCCCCCCCCCTGTATCCAACACATAATACTGTAGTTTAATACCCCCCCCCCCCCCCGGCCTGTATCCAACACATAATACTGTAGTTTAATACCCCCCCCCCCCCTGTATCCAACACATAATACTGTAGTTTAATACCCCCCCCCCCCCCCTGGCCTGTATCCAACACATAATACTGTAGTTTAATACCCCCCCCCGGCCTGTATCCAACACATAATACTGTAGTTTAATAAACTCCCCCCCCCCCCCCTGGCCTGTATCCAACACATAATACTGTAGTTTAATACCCCCCCCCCCCCCCCGGCCTGTATCCAACACATAATACTGTAGTTTAATTTCCCCCCCCCCCCCCCGGCCTGTATCCAACACATAATACTGTAGTTTAATACCCCCACCCCCGGCCTGTATCCAACACATAATACTGTAGTTTAATACCCCCCCCCCCCGGCCTGTATCCAACACATAATACTGTAGTTTAATACCCCCCCCCCCCCCCGGCCTGTATCCAACACATAATACTGTAGTTTAATACCCCCCCCCCCCCCCCGGCCTATATCCAACACATAATACTGTAGTTTAATACCCCCCCCCCCGGCCTATATCCAACACATAATACTGTGGTTTAATACCCCCCCCCCCGGCCTGTATCCAACACATAATACTGTAGTTTAATACCCCCACCCCCGGCCTGTATCCAACACATAATACTGTAGTTTAATACCCCCCCCCCCGGCCTGTATCCAACACATAATACTGTAGTTTAATACCACCCCCCCCCCCCCGGCCTGTATCCAACACATAATACTGTAGTTTAATACCCCCCCCCCCCCCCCGGCCTGTATCCAACACATAATACTGTAGTTTAATAACCCCCCCCCCCCCCCGGCCTGTATCCAACACATAATACTGTAGTATAATACCCCCCCCCCCGGCCTATATCCAACACATAATACTGTAGTTTAATACCCCCCCCCCCCCCTGTATCCAACACATAATACTGTAGTTTAATACCCCCCCCCCCCCCCCGGCCTGTATCCAACACATAATACTGTAGTTTAATACCCCCCCCCCCCCCCGGCCTATATCCAACACATAATACTGTAGTTTAATACCCCCCCCCCCGGCCTATATCCAACACATAATACTGTGGTTTAATACCCCCCCCCCCGGCCTGTATCCAACACATAATACTGTAGTTTAATACCCCCACCCCCGGCCTGTATCCAACACATAATACTGTAGTTTAATACCCCCCCCCCCGGCCTGTATCCAACACATAATACTGTAGTTTAATACCACCCCCCCCCCCCCGGCCTGTATCCAACACATAATACTGTAGTTTAATACCCCCCCCCCCCCCCCGGCCTGTATCCAACACATAATACTGTAGTTTAATAACCCCCCCCCCCCCCCCCCGGCCTGTATCCAACACATAATACTGTAGTATAATACCCCCCCCCCCGGCCTATATCCAACACATAATACTGTAGTTTAATACCCCCCCCCCCCTGTATCCAACACATAATACTGTAGTTTAATACCCCCCCCCCCCCCCGGCCTGTATCCAACACATAATACTGTAGTTTAATACCCCCCCCCCCCCTGTATCCAACACATAATACTGTAGTTTAATACCCCCCCCCCCCCCTGGCCTGTATCCAACACATAATACTGTAGTTTAATACCCCCCCCCCGGCCTGTATCCAACACATAATACTGTAGTTTAATACCCCCCGGCCTGTATCCAACACATAATACTGTAGTTTAATAAACTCCCCCCCCCCCCCTGGCCTGTATCCAACACATAATACTGTAGTTTAATACCCCCCCCCCCCCCGGCCTGTATCCAACACATAATACTGTAGTTTAATTTCCCCCCCCCCCCCCGGCCTGTATCCAACACATAATACTGTAGTTTAATACCCCCCCCCCTGGCCTGTATCCAACACATAATACTGTAGTTTAATACCCCCCCCCCCTGGCCTGTATCCAACACATAATACTGTAGTTTAATACCCCCCCCCCCCCTGGCCTGTATCCAACACATAATACTGTAGTTTAATACCCCCCCCCCCCCCCTGGCCTGTATCCAACACATAATACTGTAGTTTAATACCCCCCCCCCGGCCTGTATCCAACACATAATACTGTAGTTTAATACCCCCCGGCCTGTATCCAACACATAATACTGTAGTTTAATAAACTCCCCCCCCCCCCCCTGGCCTGTATCCAACACATAATACTGTAGTTTAATACCCCCCCCCCCCCCCCGGCCTGTATCCAACACATAATACTGTAGTTTAATTTCCCCCCCCCCCCCCCGGCCTGTATCCAACACATAATACTGTAGTTTAATACCCCCCCCCCTGGCCTGTATCCAACACATAATACTGTAGTTTAATACCCCCCCCCCCCTGGCCTGTATCCAACACATAATACTGTAGTTTAATACCCCCCCCCCCCCCTGGCCTGTATCCAACACATAATACTGTAGTTTAATACCCCCCCCCCCCCGGCCTGTATCCAACACATAATACTGTAGTTTAATAACCCCCCCCCCCGGCCTATATCCAACACATAATACTGTGGTTTAATACCCCCCCCCCCGGCCTGTATCCAACACATAATACTGTAGTTTAATACCCCCACCCCCGGCCTGTATCCAACACATAATACTGTAGTTTAATACCCCCCCCCCCGGCCTGTATCCAACACATAATACTGTAGTTTAATACCCCCCCCCCCCCCGGCCTGTATCCAACACATAATACTGTAGTTTAATACCCCCCCCCCCCCCCCCCGGCCTATATCCAACACATAATACTGTAGTTTAATACCCCCCCCCCCGGCCTATATCCAACACATAATACTGTGGTTTAATACCCCCCCCCCCGGCCTGTATCCAACACATAATACTGTAGTTTAATACCCCCACCCCCGGCCTGTATCCAACACATAATACTGTAGTTTAATACCCCCCCCCCCCGGCCTGTATCCAACACATAATACTGTAGTTTAATACCACCCCCCCCCCCCCCCGGCCTGTATCCAACACATAATACTGTAGTTTAATACCCCCCCCCCCCCCCCCGGCCTGTATCCAACACATAATACTGTAGTTTAATAACCCCCCCCCCCCCCCCCCGGCCTGTATCCAACACATAATACTGTAGTATAATACCCCCCCCCCCCGGCCTATATCCAACACATAATACTGTAGTTTAATACCCCCCCCCCCCCCCTGTATCCAACACATAATACTGTAGTTTAATACCCCCCCCCCCCCCCCGGCCTGTATCCAACACATAATACTGTAGTTTAATACCCCCCCCCCCCTGTATCCAGCACATAATACTGTAGTTTAATACCCCCCCCCCCCCCTGGCCTGTATCCAACACATAATACTGTAGTTTAATACCCCCCCCCGGCCTGTATCCAACACATAATACTGTAGTTTAATACCCCCCGGCCTGTATCCAACACATAATACTGTAGTTTAATACCCCCCCCCCCCGGCCTGTATCCAACACATAATACTGTAGTTTAATACCCCCCCCCGGCCTGTATCCAACACATAATACTGTAGTTTAATAACCCCCCCCCCCGGCCTGTATCCAACACATAATACTGTGGTTTAATAACCCCCCCCCCCCGGCCTGTATCCAACACATAATACTGTATTTTAATACCCCCCCCCCGGCCTGTTTCCAACACATTATATTGTAGTTTAATAACCCCCCCCCCCCCCCCCCCGGCCTGTATCCAACACATAATACTGTAGTTTAATAACCCCCCCCCCCCCCCCCGGCCTATATCCAACACATAATACTGTAGTTTAATACCCCCCTCCCGGCCTGTATCCAACACATAATACTGTAGTTTAATCCCCCCCCCCCCCCGGCCTGTATCCAACACATAATACTGTAGTTTAATACCCCCCCCCCCCCGGCCTGTATCCAACACATAATACTGTAGTTTAATAACCCCCCCCCCGGCCTGTATCCAACACATAATACTGTAGTTTAATAACCCCCCCCCCGGCCTATATCCAACACATAATACTGTAGTTTAATACCCCCCCCCCCCTGTATCCAACACATAATACTGTAGTTTAATACCCCCCCCCCCCCCCGGCCTGTATTCAACACATAATACTGTAGTTTAATACCCCCCCCCGGCCTATATCCAACACATAATACTGTAGTTTAATACCCCCCCCCCCCCCTGGCCTGTATCCAACACATAATACTGTAGTTTAATACCCCCCCCCCCCCGGCCTGTATCCAACACATAATACTGTAGTTTAATAACCCCCCCCCCCGGCCTATATCCAACACATAATACTGTGGTTTAATACCCCCCCCCCCCCGGCCTGTATCCAACACATAATACTGTAGTTTAATACCCCCACCCCCGGCCTGTATCCAACACATAATACTGTAGTTTAATACCCCCCCCCCCCGGCCTGTATCCAACACATAATACTGTAGTTTAATACCCCCCCCCCCCCCCCGGCCTGTATCCAACACATAATACTGTAGTTTAATACCCCCCCCCCCCCCCCCCGGCCTATATCCAACACATAATACTGTAGTTTAATACCCCCCCCCCCGGCCTATATCCAACACATAATACTGTGGTTTAATACCCCCCCCCCCCGGCCTGTATCCAACACATAATACTGTAGTTTAATACCCCCACCCCCGGCCTGTATCCAACACATAATACTGTAGTTTAATACCCCCCCCCCCGGCCTGTATCCAACACATAATACTGTAGTTTAATACCACCCCCCCCCCCCCCCGGCCTGTATCCAACACATAATACTGTAGTTTAATACCCCCCCCCCCCCCCCCCGGCCTGTATCCAACACATAATACTGTAGTTTAATAACCCCCCCCCCCCCCCCGGCCTGTATCCAACACATAATACTGTAGTATAATACCCCCCCCCCCGGCCTATATCCAACACATAATACTGTAGTTTAATACCCCCCCCCCCCCCCCTGTATCCAACACATAATACTGTAGTTTAATACCCCCCCCCCCCCCCCGGCCTGTATCCAACACATAATACTGTAGTTTAATACCCCCCCCCCCCTGTATCCAGCACATAATACTGTAGTTTAATACCCCCCCCCCCCCCCTGGCCTGTATCCAACACATAATACTGTAGTTTAATACCCCCCCCCGGCCTGTATCCAACACATAATACTGTAGTTTAATACCCCCCGGCCTGTATCCAACACATAATACTGTAGTTTAATACCCCCCCCCCCCGGCCTGTATCCAACACATAATACTGTAGTTTAATACCCCCCCCCGGCCTGTATCCAACACATAATACTGTAGTTTAATAACCCCCCCCCCCGGCCTGTATCCAACACATAATACTGTGGTTTAATAACCCCCCCCCCCGGCCTGTATCCAACACATAATACTGTATTTTAATACCCCCCCCCCGGCCTGTTTCCAACACATTATATTGTAGTTTAATAACCCCCCCCCCCCCCGGCCTGTATCCAACACATAATACTGTAGTTTAATAACCCCCCCCCCCCCCCCGGCCTATATCCAACACATAATACTGTAGTTTAATACCCCCCTCCCGGCCTGTATCCAACACATAATACTGTAGTTTAATCCCCCCCCCCCCCCCGGCCTGTATCCAACACATAATACTGTAGTTTAATACCCCCCCCCCCCGGCCTGTATCCAACACATAATACTGTAGTTTAATAACCCCCCCCCGGCCTGTATCCAACACATAATACTGTAGTTTAATAACCCCCCCCCCGGCCTATATCCAACACATAATACTGTAGTTTAATACCCCCCCCCCCCTGTATCCAACACATAATACTGTAGTTTAATACCCCCCCCCCCCCCCCGGCCTGTATTCAACACATAATACTGTAGTTTAATACCCCCCCCCGGCCTATATCCAACACATAATACTGTAGTTTAATACCCCCCCCCCCCCCCGGCCTGTATCCAACACATAATACTGTAGTTTAATACCCCCCCCCCCCCCCCGGCCTGTATCCAACACATAATACTGTAGTTTAATACCCCCCCCCCGGCCTATATCCAACACATAATACTGTAGTTTAATACCCCCCCCCCCCTGTATCCAACACGTAATACTGTAGTTTAATGCCCCCCCCCCCCGGCCTGTATCCAACACATAATACTGTAGTTTAATACCCCCCCCCCCGGCCTATACCCAACACATAATACTGTAGTTTAATACCCCCCCCCCCTGTATCCAACACGTAATACTGTAGTTTAATGCCCCCCCCCCGGCCTGTATCCAACACATAATACTGTAGTTTAATAACCCCCCCCCCGGCCTGTATCCAACACATAATACTGTAGTTTAATAACCCCCCCCCCCCCCCCCCGGCCTATATCCAACACATAATACTGTAGTTTAATACCCCCCCCCCCCCCCCCGGCCTGTATCCAACACATAATACTGTAGTTTAATAACACCACCCCCCCCCCGGCCTGTATCCAACACATAATACTGTAGTTTAATACCCCCCCCCCCCCCGGCCTGTATCCAACACATAATACTGTAGTTTAATACCCCCCCCCGGCCTGTATCCAACACATAATACTGTAGTTTAATAACCCCCCCCCCCCCCCGGCCTGTATCCAACACATAATACTGTAGTTTAATACCCCCCCCCCCCCGGCCTGTATCCAACACATAATACTGTAGTTTAATACCCCCCCCCCCCCGGCCTGTATCCAACACATAATACTGTAGTTTAATACCCCCCCCGGCCTGTATCCAACACATAATACTGTAGTTTAATCACCCCCCCCCCCCCCGGCCTGTATCCAACACATAATACTGTGGTTTAATAACCCCCCCCCCCGGCCTGTATCCAACACATAATACTGTATTTTAATACACCCCCGGCCTGTATCCAACACATAATACTGTAGTTTAATAACCCCCCCCCCCCCCCCCCCGGCCTATATCAACACATAATACTGTAGTTTAATACCCCCCCCCCCCCCCGGCCTGTATCCAACACATAATACTGTAGTTTAATACCCCCCTCCCGGCCTGTATCCAACACATAATACTGTAGTTTAATAACCCCCCCCCCCCCCCGGCCTATATCCAACACATAATACTGTAGTTTAATACCCCCCTCCCGGCCTGTATCCAACACATAATACTGTAGTTTAATCCCCCCCCCCCCCCGGCCTGTATCCAACACATAATACTGTAGTTTAATACCCCCCCCCCCCCCCGGCCTGTATCCAACACATAATACTGTAGTTTAATACCCCCCCCCCGGCCTATATCCAACACATAATACTGTAGTTTAATACCCCCCCCCCCCTGTATCCAACACGTAATACTGTAGTTTAATGCCCCCCCCCCCGGCCTGTATCCAACACATAATACTGTAGTTTAATACCCCCCCCCCCGGCCTATACCCAACACATAATACTGTAGTTTAATACCCCCCCCCCCCTGTATCCAACACGTAATACTGTAGTTTAATGCCCCCCCCCCGGCCTGTATCCAACACATAATACTGTAGTTTAATAACCCCCCCCCCGGCCTGTATCCAACACATAATACTGTAGTTTAATAACCCCCCCCCCCCCCCCCCGGCCTATATCCAACACATAATACTGTAGTTTAATACCCCCCCCCCCCCCCCGGCCTGTATCCAACACATAATACTGTAGTTTAATAACACCACCCCCCCCCCGGCCTGTATCCAACACATAATACTGTAGTTTAATACCCCCCCCCCCCCCGGCCTGTATCCAACACATAATACTGTAGTTTAATACCCCCCCCCCGGCCTGTATCCAACACATAATACTGTAGTTTAATAACCCCCCCCCCCCCCGGCCTGTATCCAACACATAATACTGTAGTTTAATACCCCCCCCCCCCCGGCCTGTATCCAACACATAATACTGTAGTTTAATACCCCCCCCCCCCGGCCTGTATCCAACACATAATACTGTAGTTTAATACCCCCCCCGGCCTGTATCCAACACATAATACTGTAGTTTAATCACCCCCCCCCCCCCGGCCTGTATCCAACACATAATACTGTGGTTTAATAACCCCCCCCCCCGGCCTGTATCCAACACATAATACTGTATTTTAATACACCCCCGGCCTGTATCCAACACATTATATTGTAGTTTAATAACCCCCCCCCCCCCCCCCCCCGGCCTGTATCCAACACATAATACTGTAGTTTAATAACCCCCCCCCCCCCCCCCGGCCTATATCAACACATAATACTGTAGTTTAATACCCCCCCCCCCCCCGGCCTGTATCCAACACATAATACTGTAGTTTAATACCCCCCTCCCGGCCTGTATCCAACACATAATACTGTAGTTTAATAACCCCCCCCCCCCCCGGCCTATATCCAACACATAATACTGTAGTTTAATACCCCCCTCCCGGCCTGTATCCAACACATAATACTGTAGTTTAATCCCCCCCCCCCCCCCCGGCCTGTATCCAACACATAATACTGTAGTTTAATACCCCCCCCCCCCCCCCGGCCTGTATCCAACACATAATACTGTAGTTTAATAACCCCCCCCCCGGCCTGTATCCAACACATAATACTGTAGTTTAATACCCCCCCCCCCGGCCTATAGCCAACACATAATATTGTAGTTTAATACCCCCCCCCCCCCCCCCTGGCCTGTATCCAACACATAATACTGTAGTTTAATAACCCCCCCCCGGCCCCCGGCCTGTATCCAACACATAATACTGTAGTTTAATAACCCCCCCCCGGCCCCCGGCCTGTATCCAACACATAATACTGTAGTTTAATACCCCCCCCCGGCCTATATCTAACACATAATACTGTGGTTTAATACCCCCCCCCCCCCCCCCCCGGCCTGTATCCAACACATAATACTGTAGTTTAATACCCCCCCCCCCCGGCCTGTATCCAACACATAATACTGTAGTTTAATAACCACCCCCCCCCCCCCCCCTGGCCTGTATCCAACACATAATACTGTAGTTTAATACCCCCCCCCCCGGCCTGTATCCAACACATAATACTGTAGTTTAATACCCCCCCCCCCCCCCCGGCCTATATCCAACACATAATACTGTAGTTTAATAACCCCCCCCCCCCGGCCTGTATCCAACACATAATACTGTAGTTTAATACCCCCCCCCCGGCCTATATCCAACACATAATACTGTAGTTTAATACCCCCCCCCCCCCCCCTGTATCCAACACATAATACTGTAGTTTAATACCCCCCCCCCCGGCCTGTATCCAACACATAATACTGTGGTTTAATACCCCCCCGGCCCCCCCGGCCTGTATCCAACACATAATACTGTAGTTTAATACCACCCCCCCCTGGCCTGTATCCAACACATAATACTGTAGTTTAATACCCCCCCCCCCCCCCTGGCCTGTATCCAACACATAATACTGTAGTTTAATACCCCCCCCCCCCCCCCTGGCCTATATCCAACACATAATACTGTAGTTTAATACCCCCCCCCCCCCCCCTGTATCCAACACATAATACTGTAGTTTAATACCCCCCCCCCCGGCCTGTATCCAACACATAATACTGTGGTTTAATACCCCCCCGGCCCCCCCGGCCTGTATCCAACACATAATACTGTAGTTTAATACCACCCCCCCCTGGCCTGTATCCAACACATAATACTGTAGTTTAATACCCCCCCCCCCCCCCCCGGCCTGTATCCAACACATAATACTGTAGTTTAATAACCCCCCCCCCCCCCCCCCCGGCCTATATCCAACACATAATACTGTAGTTTAATACCACCCCCCCCCCCCCCCCCGGCCTGTATCCAACACATAATACTGTAGTTTAATAACCCCCCCCCCCCCCCCCCCCCGGCCTATATCCAACACATAATACTGTAGTTTAATACCACCCCCCCCCCCCCGGCCTGTATCCAACACATAATACTGTAGTTTAATACCCCCCCCCGGCCTATATCCAACACATAATACTGTAGTTTAATAAAAACCAAGTTGGAGCTTCATTCCTGTCTTCCAGAAAAAGAGAAAAGTGAATGAAGGACAGGAGCAGAACCAGGAAGTCCTCTCCAAGGCGGGGAAGGTCTTGAGGAAGAAGAAAAAGGACCGGGTCAAAGGTCAAGCTGAGTTTGTTGTCGGTGAGTTTCTGTCTCTGTCAGGATGACCTGTTGAATGGAGCTGATATCTGATATGATTTACCTCCCCAATAGCACCCTATTCCCTATAGGCCCTGGTTAAATGTAGTACACTATATAGGGAATAGGGCTCTGGTCTAAAGTAGTGCACTATATAGGGAATAGGGCTCTGGTCTATAGTAGTGCACTATATAGGGAATAGGGCCCTGGTCTATAGTAGTGCACTATATAGGGAATAGGGCCCTGGTCTATAGTAGTGTACTATATAGGGAATAGGGCCCTGGTCTATAGTAGTGCACTATATAGGGAATAGGGCTCTGGTCTAAAGTAGTGCAGTATATAGGGAATAGGGCTCTGGTCTAAAGTAGTGCAGTATATAGGGAATAGGGCTCTGGTCTAAAGTAGTGCACTATATAGGGAATAGGGCTCCGGTCTAAAGTAGTGCAGTATATAGGGAATAGGGCTCTGGTCTATAGTAGTGCACTATATAGGGAATAGGGCTCTGGTCTAAAGTAGTGCACTATATAGGGAATAGGGCTCTGGTCTAAAGTAGTGCACTATATAGGGAATAGGGCTCTGGTCTAAAGTAGTGCAGTATATAGGGAATAGGGCTCTGGTCTAAAGTAGTGCAGTATATAGGGAATAGGGCTCTGGTCTAAAGTAGTGCAGTATATAGGGAATAGGGCTCTGGTCTATAGTAGTGCACTATAAAGGGAATAGGGCTCTGGTCTAAAGTAGTGTACTATATAGGGAATAGGGCTCTGGTCTAAAGTAGTGCACTATATAGGGAATAGGGCTCTGGTCTAAAGTAGTGCACTATATAGGGAATAGGGCTCTGGTCTAAAGTAGTGTACTATATAGGGAATAGGGCTCTGGTCTAAAGTAGTGCACTATATAGGGAATAGGGCTCTGGTCTAAAGTAGTGCAGTCTATAGGGAATAGGGCTCTGGTCTAAAGTAGTGCACTATATAGGGAATAGGGCCCTGGTCTAAAGTAGTGTACTATATAGGGAATAGGGCTCTGGTCTAAAGTAGTGTACTATATAGGGAATAGGGCTCTGGTCTAAAGTAGTGCACTATATAGGGAATATGGCTCTGGTCTATAGTAGTGCACTATATAGGGAATAGGGCTCTGGTCTAAAGTAGTGCACTATATAGGGAATAGGGCTCTGGTCTAAAGTAATGCAGTATATAGGGAATAGGGCCCTGGTCTAAAGTAGTGTACTATATAGGGAATAGGGCTCTGGTCTATAGTAGTGTACTATATAGGGAATAGGGCTCTGGTCTAAAGTAGTGTACTATATAGGGAATAGGGCTCTGGTCTAAAGTAGTGCACTATATAGGGAATAGGGCTCTGGTCTATAGTAGTGCAGTATATAGGGAATAGGGCTCTGGTCTATAGTAGTGCACTATATAGGGAATAGGGCTCTGGTCTAAAGTAGTGCAGTATATAGGGAATAGGGCTCTGGTCTAAAGTAATGCAGTATATAGGGAATAGGGCTCTGGTCTAAAGTAATGCAGTATATAGGGAATAGGGCTCTGGTCTAAAGTAGTGCAGTATATAGGGAATAGGGCTCTGGTCTAAAGTAGTGCACTATATAGGGAATAGGGCTCTGGTCTAAAGTAATGCAGTATATAGGGAATAGGGCTCTGGTCTAAAGTAGTGCAGTATATAGGGAATAGGGCTCTGGTCTAAAGTAGTGCACTATATAGGGAATAGGGCTCTGGTCTAAAGTAATGCAGTATATAGGGAATAGGGCTCTGGTCTAAAGTAGTGTACTATATAGGGAATAGGGCTCTGGTCTAAAGTAGTGCACTATATAGGGAATAGGGCTCTGGTCTAAAGTAGTGCAGTATATAGGGAATAGGGCTCTGGTCTAAAGTAGTGCACTATATAGGGAATAGGGTTCCATAGGGCTCTGGTCTAAAGTAGTGCAGTATATAGGGAATGGGGAGCCATTTGGGATTCACCCATGGTGTCAGAGACCCATCTCCACTGATTCCCTCCCTGTCTTATAGGAAAACCTAAAGGCCATGTGGACGTGGAGAGGACGAACAAGACCAAAGAGACCAAAGGCTTATCTGAGACGTCTGCTTCTGATGGAGACGTGAAGGACGATAGTGCTGCACTCAACACACATGACGAGGAACATAGTGACCTCGTCCAATCCCCTAGATCCCATCACAGCTCTGGAAACAGGTGGGTTGGTTTTATCCAATCACAGCTCTGTAAACAGGTGGGTTGGTTTTATCCAATCACAGCTCTATAAACAGGTGGGTTGGTTTTATCCAATCACAGCTCTGTAAACAGGTGGGTTGGTTTTATCCAATCACAGTTCTGTAAACAGGTGGGTTGGTTTTATCCAATCACAGCTCTGTAAACAGGTGGGTTGGTTTTATCCAATCACAGTTCTGTAAACAGGTGGGTTGGTTTTATCCAATCACAGCTCTGTAAACAGGTGGGTTGGTTTTATCCAATCACAGCTCTGTAAACAGATGGGTTGGTTTTATCCAATCACAGCTCTGTAAACAGGTGGGTTGGTTTTATCCAATCACAGCTCTGTAAACAGGTGGGTTGGTTTTATCCAATCACAGCTCTGTAAACACTTCCACCGTCTTCCAAGAGTTGCTGAATTCCCTTTTTGTCTTCAGGAGCTCCTCATCCAATGGGCAGTCAGGTCAGAGTTCACACAGATCTAACTCCTGTGAGGACGAGGTTTTACCGTGCGGACAACGACGGTCCTCTCATGACCAACTGTCATCCTGCTCGGTTGTCGTGACAGCAGAAACCCAACCGTTAAACCTGGTCATATCTGACGCCAGCATCAGTACTGTGAGTATGGAGGACATAGTCTGCAAGGGAAATGGCCCCTTATTCACTATATAGTGCACTACTATTGACTAGGGCACCTAGGGTCAAAGGGCTCTAGTTAGAAGTAGTGCACTATGTAGTGAATAGGACGTCACTTCGGACAAACACATTCTCACCATTGTTTTTACCCAATGTTATTTTGATATACTAGTGACCTCAGTACAACACCTAGCGACTTCGTACAGAGGTTCAGACCTCTGGGCGTAACGGTTAAGTTGTTGGACTGATGGGTGCAGGGACCCGGGTTTGAGTCCTGGTCGGTGCTACCCTTGAATTCACTCCATTTTCCATGATCTGTGGGTAATAAGGACAAGAACAGAGGAGAGGCAGCAGCCCATATGGAGCAACAGAAGAACGTGTTGGCTGAGAAGGCAGAGCGTCGCCGACTAGAGGTGGAGAGGAAGAGGAAGGAGAGAGAGGAGGAGAGGAGGAGGCAGCAGGAGCGGGAGGAGAGAGAGGAGTGCATGAGGCTGGAGCTGGAAGAGGAGCAGAATCAGAGAGCTGAGGAACTCAGGTAGACTGTCTAGCTAACTCCCTGATATGGGCTGGGATGGGGCCTCAGCACCACCCTCTAGTGTATATGATATGAATTACCGCTGAAATATGTGATGGGGCCTTAGCACCGCCCTCTAGTGTATATGATATGAATTACCTCTGAAATATGTGATGGGGCCTCAGCACCGCCCTCTAGTGGATATGATACGAATTACCTCTGAAATATGTGATGGGGCCTCAGCACCGCCCTCTAGTGGATATGATATGAATTTCCTCTGAAATATGTGATGGGGCCTCAGCACCGCCCTCTAGTGGATATGATACGAATTACCTCTGAAATATGTGATGGGGCCTCAGCACCGCCCTCTAGTGGATATGATATGAATTACCTAAAATATGGAACAACTTGAATGACCCAGAGCTTTTCCTGGTCACTTGGTCGAGGACCCAGAACTTTTCCTGGTCACTTGGTCGAGGACCCAGAACTTTTCCTGGTCACTTGGTCGAGGACTCAGAACTTTTCCTGGTCACTTGGTCGGGGAAAACCTCTGGCACTATTAATGAGACGCAGAGAAAGAGAATCAATGCTGTTCCGACCAAAACAAAATGACTACCTAGGCGGCAGGAACAGGCCCGGCGGCAGGATTAACTTGGCAAGGGGGCATTAGAAATGACTAAAGGGGCACAACTATATTCGCTTGCTGATAACACAGGATTGTTAATACTCTATAGTACAATTACACACAATGTATTTGCAGCCACGGCTGTCTTGCAGCAAGAATACAAGCTACTGCACGGCTGTCTTGCAGCAAGAATACAGGCTACTGCATGTCTGTCTTGCAGCAAGAATACAAGCTACTGCACGGCTGTCTTGCAGCAAGAATACAAGCTACTGCACCGCTGTCTTGCAGCAAGAATACAAGCTACTGCACGGCTGTCTTGCAGCAAGAATACAAGCTACTGCACCGCTGTCTTGCAGCAAGAATACAAGCTACTGCACCGCTGTCTTGCAGCAAGAATACAAGCTACTGCACGGCTGTCTTGCAGCAAGAATACAGGCTACTGCACGTCTGTGTTGCAGCAAGAATACAGGCTATTGCACGGCTGTCTTGCAGCAAGAATACAGGCTACTGCACGGCTGTCTTGCAGCAAGAATACAGGCTACTGCACCGCTTTACAAACATGGACGATTCATAACCCTCTCGAGGAAATTACAAGTTATGACAACGCCACACAGCTACATGCACAAGTACCTGTCAATGCAAAACAGATGCTAATTACTGTAATAGAATGCATTTCCAATCGCGGAACGCAAACAATCATGTACAATGCAATACCACGACTTATCAATGCAGCTTGGACGCAGCTTCCAAGCTGTCTTCCTACAAGAGTGCCGTACTACGCTGCGTATGACGACAGAGAAATTAGTTTTCCATAGCAACGAGTTGTTTATGGCAACACTATAGCTACGTCGTTACTCAACCATTGGCCAAGATCTGCCCACCCTCATCCACGTAATGCAAAGCACCTCTTCTACCGTATAAAACGACATTAAAAACAATCCAATTTAAATTATAAACCAAACATGTCCAATCCAATCACAGAAGTCAAGCAGTAGACTTGGCAGCAACGCCAATAAAAAAAAATCACGTCTACGACTATTTTCTGACATTTGCCACGGATTTCCAAAAGCTAGCAAAATAACAAAATAATACAAGCCCAGCCAGGCTGCCTGTTCGTACCCAGATTCAAAGCCTCCTTGATGCTGTGTTGGACCTCCTCAGCAGTCTCTCGTTCCCCAAGGAACTTGCTTATAAGATCCCTTTCCAAATGCCAGTTGAATCAGCTGTGCTTTCCTCCTGTGCAACAGGCTCCGTCTGTGTTTTTACTGAATACATTTTTTTCAATGTTGAAAAAGAGTTCTCGCAAATTGCCGTGGATGCTCCAAATGTTAATCCCAGCGTCCCAGCAGGCATAGCTGTTAGACGCTTGGAGTATTTATCCAAAATGCTCTGCATAGCATTAGTCCATTTTCCTTCTCCAGATCGGGGCGATTTCAGTCTGTACAAACTGGCAGTGCGACAGTAAACTCAGCTTCCACAAAGTCCAGCAGTGGCCTTTTCCACATCCATAAAGGTTTCCTTATGTGGGTGCAAGGCACACAGGGCCTCAACAAGTTGGCTGTTTGGTTGGTTAAATCGTGCTGACTTTTCTCCCAGTACAGCATCCAGAGTGCTCTCTCATGATCCTCTTCTTCCTGACCCATTGTTGTTTCACCACATATTCCTTCAGATTACGACTCACTACTCTTTGCCGTTTGCTTGGAGCGGGGGTGTCCGTGTGCATGTATTTCCTTGCAGGATTATTCCAGCCACTTTCTGACTTTAAACCGCGAGCTATAAAATGCCAGTTTTCTCCCACAGTACAGGCGGGTGTCTTGGTGGCTGCAGGCCCCTCCTCGGGTTGGTTACCTTCGATGTCACCAGGCTGCAAGACGGTTGTGCAGGTGCCTTTGTTGCCTAGGTGATTAGCGTCGGCTAACGGCCTTGGCCTCTGTGGCAGACTTCTCCCCGCCGCGTTAATCCGACGCTGCCGTTGTGTCCTGGCGAAGCCACTTTATAATATCCACCAGTTACCTAACTGTTAACATCAGCTAAATTCCATCCAGCTGCACAGTGAAACTTTTTTCCCGGTAGTACGTAACTTTGAGAATTAACCCACTTTTCTTTTTCAACTGGTAAATTGTGTATGACGTACATATGATGCGAGGGAGTTGCATGAATGAAACATACACAACAAATCGGCTGGGCATGACGGAGTAGGTCGATTGTCGGACAGAACTGATGGAGGACAATATTCCAACTAAGGGGCAATGCCCCCTTTTGCCCCCTCGTGGCGCCGGGCCTGGGCAGGTAGCCTAGCTGTTAAGAGCACTGGATCACTAACCGAAAGTTTGCTGATTTGAATCCCGACTCAACTTGTTGACAAATTTGTCAATGTGCCTTTGAGCAAGGCACTTCACCCTATTTGATCCTGTAAGTCGCTCTGGATAAGAGCGTCTGCTAAATTACTAAAATATAAATGTAAAATGTTTTTTTTTATAGTAATGATCTCTTCCTGCAGGCTGAGGAGGCTGGCTGAGGAGGAAGAGAGACAACGGTTAGAGGAGAAAGAGACTGAGAGGATAAGAAGGGAGCAGGCGGAGAAAGAGAGGGAGTGGAGGAAGAAGGAGAAGAAGAGACGACAGTTGGAGATGATTCAGAAGATCAGACAGGAAGAGGAGGAGCGCAGGGCAGGTGAATGGCTCCACACACACCAGGCCTGTCCCAGGTATAAGAGCGGTTGCTTAGGGCCCCCGGCTGCTAGGCTTTTCTTAGGAACTCAGTTGGGGTCTCAACTTACTATTGATAGTAAGAACAGCAGAATACAACAGGTGCTGTAGCGAAATTTGGTTGTGCATCTGCAGTTCTTTTTCTTGTTATGTCACTCACTGACACTCACTCAATTAGGCATGTCAGATAACAATTTTTAGATTGATAGTTAGTCTAGCCAGCCCTCTAAACTTGTAATAATCATGGTCGAATACTGACCGGGCACGTGCCCTGGGGCTCTTACCACCAGGGGGTCCCCATTGATTTACTTAGTCATTAACTCAGATATCATATTAACACAGCATAAGTCTTGGCAAAATGTGTAGAATTGCAGGTATTTGGCTGTAAACCTTAAAAAAAAAAGATCTCTGCCCCATGGCAAAATGTCGAGTTGCAGGAAATTAACTTAAAACCTATAATTGTTCTCTCCGCCATCAAGAGGGGGGCCATTAAAACATTTTGCCACGAGGTAGGGGGCCCCCCAACCAAATCTCGCTTAGGGCCCCCAAAAGGCTAGGGCCAGCCCTGCAAACACACACATACACACACACACAGACCTGAATATAACAAGTGTGTCCCCTCCACTCTACTACAGCTGAGCTGGAGCTGCAGCGACTAGAGGAGGCGGTGAGTAAAGAAGAGGAGAGGAGGAGGCTGGCAGCGATGGAGGACCATGAGAAGAGAGAGTACCTGCAGAAACAGAAGGAGGAGGAAGAGGAGAGGAAGAAGGCAGTGGAGGAGAGAAAACGCAGAGAGGAGGAGGCAGCGCAGTGGGCAGAAGAAGAGGCACGACTACAAGCTGAACTGTTTGCCAGGTATCTCAATCTCTTCATTGTTGCTGCCATGTCCAATCCTTTACAGCAGACGGGACGTTTGCATGCCAGTAGTTCCCTGAAAAAGGACCCATGAGCATCAACATGTGAAGTGCATAGGAACATGTCAAATTGGGTGTCAAATGAAAGCTAACATTTTTGGGAAATGAAGGCATGGATACATTTTCACCAATTTTCCATCTTCAGAATGGGCAGTTCCACTGTAACAGAATTACTCTTTGACTCAGATTTTCACTTTAAAATGTATGTCAAACAAAACTTAAAAGTTTATTAAGAAACCAACTCTATACACAAGGACTACTTTGAACAATTTACACAAAAAAATTCACATAAACACATTTACTGAAAGAACTGTGCAGATGCAAACTTTGGTAAAATAATTACAAACACATCTCCCTCAGTATTTTTCATTTTCCAGAAACTCTGAAACATCTGTTTCGAACTAAGATTGAAAGATGTCTTCAGAAAGAAGTGGGTTTCATCTATGACATGATACCTTGGGTTTTAATTGTTTTATTTGGGTTTTTGAACTACAGTAGATGAAGTGGATTTACATCAGGACCAGGGTGCTAGGCCTGGCTAACAGGGTGGTAGGCCTGGCTAACAGGGAGCTAGGCCTGGCTAACAGGGTGGTAGGCCTGGCTAACAGGGAGCTAGGCCTGGCTAACAGGGTGGTAGGCCTGGCTAACAGGGTGCTAGGCCTGGCTAACAGGGTGCTAGGCCTGGCTAACAGGGTGGTAGGCCTGGCTAACAGGGTGCTAGGCCTGGCTAACAGGGTCTAGGGTGGTAGGCCTGGCTAACAGGGTGCTAGGCCTGGCTAACAGGGTGCTAGGCCTGGCTAACAGGGTGGTAGGCCTGGCTAACAGGGTATAGGGTGCTAGGCCTGGCTAACAGGGTGGTAGGCCTGGCTAAGAGGTCCATAACATGAAGGTGTGTCAGTAAGAGGAAGTGGACAGGGGTGTATTCATTACGCCGATTCTGTTGCAAAAAGTGCATTATCTCTCCTCAAAACCCATTGGATGAGAAGGTCAGGGGCGGGACCTCTGACCTTCTCATCCAAAATGGGATTTGAGAAGGAGGCGAGAGGATGTGATGAATCAAGGCAATTGAGATTGTCCCCTAGAAAAGTATATATTTTTGTGTCAGCATCTCTTCCTCCCTCTGTCCCGTCCACAGGCAGAGGGCTATGCTAGAGCAGCAGCTGCAGTTCCGACGAGGCCTGCAGACGGAGGCCGGGGCTCTGGGACAGACTCAGGACATCTCTCGAGCCTGGGTCTACTCTTACTTCCAGCTCATGCAACTACTGGGGCTGGCTGAGGACCCCACAGCACAGGAAGACTCACCCAAAGACATGTCCTAGAATTTAAGGGGAAAACTAGGGGATGTGGCTGACCAGCAAACCAATGTTGAATTTCCAAACTGGTTATGGTTATGGTTATGGTTAAGGTAAGGGTAAGTTTAGGTCGGGCTGTAAATGGGATGCTAGTCAGTCGCGTCCTTGAGTCACGTCCCTTCAGTCACGTCCCTTCAGTCACGTCCCGTCCTTCAGTCACGTCCCTTCAGTCACGTCCCTTCAGTCACGTCCCTTCAGTCACGTCCCTTCAGTCACGGCCCTTCAGTCACGTCCCTTCAGTCACGGCCCTTCAGTCACGTAAGGGACGTCCCATCAGTCACGTCCCTTCAGTCAGTCGCGTCCTTGAGTCACGTCCCTTCAGTCACGTCCCTTCAGTCACGTCCCGTCCTTCAGTCACGTCCCATCAGTCACGTCCCTTCAGTCACGTCCCTTCAGTCACGTCCCATCAGTCACGTCCCTTCAGTCACGTCCTTCAGTCACGTCCCTTCAGTCACGTCCCTTCAGTCACGTCCCTTCAGTCACGTTCTTCAGTCACGTTCTTCAGTCACGTCCCTTCAGTCACGTCCCTTCAGTCACGTCCCTTCAGTCACGTCCCTTCAGTCACGTCCCTTCAGTCACGTCCCTTCAGTCACGTTCTTCAGTCACGTCCCTTCAGTCACGTCCCTTCAGTCACGTCCCTTCAGTCACGTCCTTCAGTCACGTCCCTTCAGTCACGTCACATCCTTCAGTCACGTCCTTCAGTCACGTCACGTCCTTCAGTCACGTCCCTTCAGTCACGTCCCTTCAGTCACGTCCCTTCAGTCACGTCCCTTCAGTCACGTCCTTCAGTCACGTCCCTTCAGTCACGTCCCTTCAGTCACGTCCCTTCAGTCACGTCCTTCAGTCACGTCCCTTCAGTCACGTCCCTTCAGTCACGTCCTTCAGTCACGTCCCTTCAGTCACGTCCCTTCAGTCACGTCCCTTCAGTCACGTCCTTCAGTCACGTCCCTTCAGTCACGTCCCTTCAGTCACGTCCCTTCAGTCACGTCCCTTCAGTCACGTTCTTCAGTCACGTCCCTTCAGTCACGTCCCTTCAGTCACGTCCCTTCAGTCACGTCCCTTCAGTCACGTCCCTTCAGTCACGTTCTTCAGTCACGTTCTTCAGTCACGTCCCTTCAGTCACGTCCCTTCAGTCACGTCCCTTCAGTCACGTCCCTTCAGTCACGTCCCTTGAGTCATGTCCCTTGAGTCACGTCCCTTGAGTCACGTCCCTTGAGTCACGTCCCTTCAGTCACGTCCCTTCAGTCACGTCCTTCAGTCACGTCCCTTCAGTCACGTCCTTCAGTCACGTCCCTTCAGTCACGTCGTGTCCCTTCAGTCACGTCACATCCTTCAGTCACGTCCTTCAGTCACGTCCCTTCAGTCACGTCCTTCAGTCACGTCCTTCAGTCACGTCCTTCAGTCACGTCCCTTCAGTCACGTCCCTTCAGTCACGTCCCTTCAGTCACGTCCTTCAGTCACGTCCCTTCAGTCACGTCCCTTCAGTCACGTCCCTTCAGTCACGTCCTTCAGTCACATCCCTTCAGTCACGTCCCTTCAGTCACGTCCCTTCAGTCACGTCCCTTCAGTCACGTCCCTTCAGTCACGTCCCTTCAGTCACGTCCCTTCAGTCACGTCCCTTCAGTCACGTCCCTTCAGTCACGTCCCTTCAGTCACGTCCCTTCAGTCTCTGAATAGCACTTTTCCTCTATGTACTATTAATACATGTTAAAATATCACAGTTAAATAACTCTTCACACTCATACAAAGGTTACAAATGGCAGATTTGCACACTAATAAGCACCTAAAGGGCATCATTGTAAATAAGAATGTGTTCTTAATTGACTTATCTGTTTAAAAAATATATATTTTACAACAATGTTTTTGAAAATTGGAACGTAGTGGCTGTACAGTAACATGCTCTACACGACATCAGAGGTCTGGTTGAATGGTACCTGTATACGGGTTGAACAGAACCTGTATATGGGTTGAACAGAACCTGTATACGGGTTGAACAGTACAGATTTGGGCACTAATAAACGCCTGGTTGTACAGTAACATGCTCTACACGACATCAGAGGTCTGGTTCTGTTCTTCGCAGTTTGGGTTTTGACTGACAGCCGTTCTGAACTTGAGCACCACGCGTGACAAGAAGATGCCCCCATCCCTGCCTGATGGGGCAACTTCTGCACATACGTTGTCTGCGTGAGGGAAATACTGTAAATAAATGAGGCCTCAATGTGTTCTCAAAGATGAGACATTGAGGATTATAATAAATCCTGCTCTGATGTCATACAAGCAAGCCAAGCACTTGTTATTCCAAATGTGCCTTTCGCATGTCCATATGGTCCAACTATACGTGCAGGTAGTGTTTATGATCACCATGGTAAAAACTTCTTAAATCGTTGTTGGTTAAGGGCTTGTAAGTAAGCATTTCACTGTAAGGTCTACTGTTGTATTCGGCGCATGTGACAAATACAATTTGATTTTATTTGATTGGTCAGAATAAAAAGTATTGTCCATCAGAGCTGTGTGTTTATGTGCTGCCCGCTTGCAGAATTAGATTTTTACAACTGCAAAGCTTTTGGCCCAGGTTAGTCACTTAATTAATGCCAAAACTCTTGGGTGGTACTTAATTAATGAGAGCACAGATTCGACAACGGCAAATGAAGCTTCGATTCACAGAAGATTCACCAGTCGCAAGTTTAGTGAATGAGTTGCAGTCGCAAGTTTAGTAAATGAGTTGCATTCATTCTAAAATCTTTTTGAATTTATTCACTTTAACTGTTAATGTAATGATATTAGAAATCGATCACCAACCTACTTAAGGATCAGCACCTTTTCTCAATTTTCGCCTAAAATGACATACCCAAATCTAACTTCCTGTAGCTCAGGCCCTGAAACAAGGACATGCATATTCTTGGTACCATTTGAAAGGAAACACTTTGCAGTTTGTGGAAATGTGAAATTAATGTAGGAGAATATAACACAATAGATCTGGTAAAAGACAATACAAAGACAAAACCAACCGTTCTTTTGTATTTATTTTGTACCATGATCTTTGAAATGCAACAGAAAGGCCATAATGTATTATTCCAGCCCAGGTGCAATTTAGATTTTGGCCACTAGATGGCATCAGTGTATGTGCAAAATTTTAGACTGATCTAATGAACCATTGCATTTCTGTTCAAAATGTTGTATCAAGACTGCCCAAATGTGCCTAATTTCTTTATTAATAACTTTTCATGTTCAAAATTGTGCACTCTCAAACAATAGCATGGTATTCTTTCACTGTAATAGCTACTGTAAATTGGACAGTGCAGTAAGATTAACAATAATTTAAGCTTTCTGCCAATATCAGATATATCTATGTCCTGGGAAATGTTCTTGTTACTTACAACCTCATGCTAATCGCATTAGCCTACGTTAGCTCAACCGTCCTGTGGAAGGGACACCGATCCTGAAAAATATTATATATATAAGTAATCATCTAATCTTTATAATATATATAAATTATAATCTAATCTGATAACAACATTGATGCTGGTAATTGGATATGAGCCAGGGGCCTTGGAATCTACTGTAAAGGAAAGGCAATCACCCTGATAAGGGTTCAGAGCTGTGGATTAGTGAGGACCAGGTCAGGTCACTTAACTTCCTGCCTAGCAATAAAGATGTTTACAGGGAAGAAGGCAACTTCACCTAAATTGTGGTAAATATACTTGCTGGTGCTGGTGGAAACATGTCTTTGGTCTGTTCAGCTGCCCATTGGGTGAATAAACTTGTTTTGAGCTTTAATAACCGAATTCACCACGATTTACAGTCGAACTACGGAGTCCGAATCAGTGAAACAGGAGCACCAGAAACAAGGTAGTTCCTACACGTTACCACACATTCTGACATCCCGGGGAGATGTAGGATACAGACCTAGAAAAGCCTGAGTTTATTTAGTAGGCCACCTGTAAATACTACCGGTAGGACTAGGTGCTGCGAGCACTGCATATCTAGGAGGGTTGTGTGAACATGATTTGTGTGTATTAGCAATAAGGAAAGAGGTTGGTTGATGCCCTATTGGGGCGGGGAACCGTGACAGACTATGTGGAAATAAGAAGACAACTGTGAATCATTTTAGTACAGTGTGTTATCAACAACAGGGACATGTGAGGCGTAACACTGGTATAAGACATTAGGTCACCCGTATTCTCCAGTAATATATTTGCAGACACTTTAGTTTTGGATCTAATACAATGTAATACAAGACCAAATTATTAGGCACCATAACTACTCTCAAGAGGTGGATATCACTACCTGAAAAATAATTAGTCAACTGCCCGCACCCTCCCGCCCGTCCAGCATCACTACTCTGGACGGTTCTGACTTAGAATATGTGGACAACTATAAATACCTAGGTGTCTGGTTAGACTGTAAACTCTCCTTCCAGACTCACATTAAGCATCTCCAATCCAAAATTAAATCTAGAATTGGCTTCCTATTTCGCAACAAAGCATCCTTCACTCATGCTGCCAAACATACCCTCGTAAAACTGACTATCCTACCGATCCTTGACTTCGGCGATGTCATTTACAAAATATCCTCCAACACTCTACTCAGCAAACTGGATGTAGTCTATCACAGTGCCATCCGTTTTGTCACCAAAGCCCCATATACTACTCACCACTGCGACCTGTACACTCTCGTTGGCTGGCCCTCGCTTCATACTCGTTGCCAATCAAACTGGCTCCAGGTCATCTATAAGTCTTTGCTAGGTAAAGCCCCGCCTTATCTCAGCTCGCTGGTCACCATAGCAACACCTACCTGTAGCACGCGCTCCAGCAGGTTTATCTCTCTGGTCATCCCCAAAGCCAACACTTACTATGGCCGCCTTTCCTTCCAGTTCTCTGCTGCCAATGACTGGAACGAACTACAAAAATCACTGAAGCTGGAGACTCTTATCTCCCTCACTAACTTTAAGCACCAGCTGTCAGAGCAGCTCACAGATCATGGCTTGGGGGTAAAACCTGTTGAGAAGCCTTTTTGTCCTAGACGTGGCACTCCGGTACCGCTTGCCATGCGGTAGTGGAGAGAACAGTCTATGACTGGGGTGGCTGGGGTCTTTGACAATTGTTAGGGCCTTCCTCTGACACCGCCTGGTGTAGAGGTCCTGGATGGCAGGCAGCTTAGTGATGTACTTGGCCGTACGCACATTTTCTGAGGACATTGATGTTGAAACGTATATACAGTGCTGAGTAACCTCAAGATGAGGTAATGTTGATTAAGGCCACCCGCACATGTGTATCAGGTGGCAATGGAGGAGGAAGGAGAACGGGAACAAAGTGAAAATGACATGGCTTGGAAACACCTTTTGGAGCCTGTGGCCGGATGGGGGAAGAAAGTGAAAAGCATGAGGAGGTTTTTTAGGGCCTTCATTTTTGTGGAACCCAGCAGAAAAGTATCCCGAAGGCATAGAGTCAGGCGAAGAGAGAATGGGAATTGTCATGTTATCCAACTTTGGTTTTTCTTCGCATAAAAAATGATGCATACTTTAACAGCTTATTAATACTGTTATGTTCCGTGTTACTTTTTGCTTTTAAAGTCTTGTGCTATCACTCTCTTAGGAACCAGAAGCTGAAATGCAGGAAGCCAAAAGCTCCAGCTGAAATGGAGGAAGTAAAAAGCTCCAGCTGAAATGCAGGAAGTAAAAAGCTCCAGCTGAAATGGAGGAAGCCAAAAGCTCCAGCTGAAATGCAGGAAGCCAAAAGCTCCAGCTGAAATGCAGGAAGCCAAAAGCTCCAGCTGAAATGGAGGAAGTAAAAAGCTCCAGCTGAAATGCAGGAAGTAAAAAGCTCCAGCTGAAATGGAGGAAGTCAAAAGCTCCAGCTGAAATGCAGGAAGTAAAAAGCTCCAGCTGAAATGGAGGAAGTAAAAAGATCCAGCTGAAATGGAGGAAGTAAAAAGCTCCAGCTGAAATGTCATTCTGTTGTCTGGCGAAATAAAAGTGTGCATAGTGTGATTATAGATTATGATTATAAGTCTTGGATTTGTAAACATAATAATCAACTGTGAATGTTAATGATGTTTTATTTTTTGTTCAGAGAAAGAGAGAGATTGGTCATGATCAGATGAGCTCATGTGTTTTTCAGCATGTTCTTTAAAAACAAATAGATTTAGAGTTAGATAAACTTAGATTTAGAGTTAGATAAAAAAAATTGTCAGGAACATATACAGGATGCTACCCTCTACAACATAACCTTCACTCCAAATCAAAACTCAAAACCAACAACCTGATTTTGGACGGAATTACAGAATCAGCTGGAAGGCTATGATCATATTAGAGAGACATATTTCCCTCAGATTACACAGATCCATCAAGAATTCAAAAACAAATCCGATTTTGATAAAATACCACAGTGTTTCATCACAGCAGCAAGATGTGTGACCTGTTGCCACAAGAAAAGGTCAACCAGTGAAGAACAAACACCATTGTAAATACAACCCATATTTATGTTTATTTATTTTCCCTTTTGTACTTTAACTATTTGTACATCGTTACAACACTGTATATATACATAATATGACATTTGTAATGTCTTTATTATTTTGGAACTTCTGGGAGTGTAATGTTTACTGTTCATTTTTATTATTTATTTCACTTTTGTATATTATCTACCGTACTTGCTTTGGCAATGTTAACATATGCTTCCCATGCCAATAAAGCCCCTTGAATTGAATTGAACTGAGAGAGAGAGACACAGAGAGGGAGAGAGACACAGAGAGGGAGAGAGAGAGGGAGAGACAGAGACAGAGACAGAGCGAGAGAGAGACACACAGAGAGACAGCGAGAGAGAGACACACACACAGAGAGACAGCGAGAGAGAGACACACACAGAGACAGCGAGAGAGAGACACACACAGAGAGACAGCGAGAGAGAGACACACACAGAGAGACAGCGAGAGAGAGAGGAAGAGAGAGAGACAGCGAGAGAGAGAGGAAGAGAGAGAGGTAGCCTAGCCTTAGAAACACGAGTCTGGCAACTCACTGAGGGAAGGTTTTATCAGTAGGCCTACCTCTCTTGGCCTAGGAGAGATTGTTGTTTTGACCATCATACATGCCAGTCATCAAACCTTGTTCACGGAAAGTCACAGATAAGCTACAGAACAGACCACGGAGGCCAACAGAACAGACCACCGAGGGCAACAGAACAGACCACGGAGGCCAACAGAACAGACCACGGAGGCCAAAAGAACAGACCACGGAAGCCAACAGAACAGACCACGGAGGCCAACGGAACAGACCACGGAGGCCAACGGAACAGACCACGGAGGCCAACGGAACAGACCAAGGAGGCCAACAGAACAGAACACGGAGGCCAACAGAACAGACCACGGAGGCCAACAGAACAGACCACGGAGGCCAACAGAACAGACCACGGAAGCCAACAGAACAGACCACGGAGGCCAACAGAACAGACCACGGAGGCCAACAGAACAGACCACGGAGGCCAACAGAACAGACCACGGAGGCCAACAGAACAGACCACGGAGGCCAACAGAACAGACCACGGAGGCCAACAGAACAGACCACGGAGGCCAACAGAACAGACCACGGAGGCCAACAGAACAGACCACGGAGGCCAACAGAACAGACCACGGAGGCCAACAGAACAGACCACCGAGGCCAACAGAACAGACCACCGAGGCCAACAGAACAGACCACCGAGGCCAACAGAACAGACCACCGAGGCCAACAGAACAGACCACCGAGGCCAATAGAACAGACCACCGAGGCCAATAGAACAGACCACCGAGGCCAACAGAACAGACCACCGAGGCCAACAGAACAGACCACCGAGGCCAACAGAACAGACCACCGAGGCCAACAGAACAGACCACCGAGGCCAACAAAACAGACCACCGAGGCCAACAAAACAGACCACGGAGGCCAACGGAACAGACCACCGAGGCCAACGGAACAGACCACCGAGGCCAACGGAACAGACCACCGAGGCCAACGACAGCGCCTCCTCTTACCCCTCAGGAGGCCGAAAAGACTTGGCATTGGCCCTCAGATCCTCAAAAAGTTCTACAGCTGCACCATTGAGGGCATCTTCACTGGCTGCATCACCGCAAGGCAATTGGTGAGTACGGCCCAGTACATCACTGGGGCCGAGCTCCAGGACCTCGATACCAGGCGGTGTCAGAGGAAGGCCCAGTATTTAGATGCACTATTGTAAAGTGGCTGTTCCACTGGATGTCATTAGGTGAATGCACCAATTTGTAAGTCGCTCTGGATAAGAGCGTCTGCTAAATGACTTAAATGTAAATGTAAATGTACATTACTGGGGCCGAGCTCCAGGACCTCGATACCAGGCGGTGTCAGAGGAAGGCCCAGTACATCACTGGGGCCGAGCTCCAGGACCTCGATACCAGGCGGTGTCAGAGGAAGGCCCAGTACATCACTGGGGCCGATGCTCCAGGACCTCGATACCAGGCGGTGTCAGAGGAAGGCCCAGTACATCACTGGGGCCGAGCTCCAGGACCTCGATACCAGGCGGTGTCAGAGGAAGGCCCAGTACATCACTGGGGCCGAGCTCCAGGTCCTCGATACCAGGCGGTGTCAGAGGAAGGCCCAGTACATCACTGGGGCCGAGCTCCAGGACCTCGATACCAGGCGGTGTCAGAGGAAGGCCCAGTACATCACTGGGGCCGAGCTCCAGGACCTCGATACCAGGCGGTGTCAGAGGAAGGCCCAGTACATCACTGGGGCCGAGCTCCAGGTCCTCGATACCAGGCGGTGTCAGAGGAAGGCCTAGTACGTCACTGGGGCCGAGCCATCCAGGACCTCGATACCAGGCGGTGTCAGAGGAAGGCCCAGTACATCACTGGAGCCGAGCTCCCTGCCATCCAGGACCTCGATACCAGGCGGTGTCAGAGGAAGGCCCAGTAAATCACTGGGGCCGAGCCATCCAGGACCTCGATACCAGGCGGTGTCAGAGGAAGGCCCAGTACATCACTGGGGCCGAGCTATCTATCCTTTACCCCTACCTACAGTATACTGCTGTTACTGTCTATTATCTATCCTTTACCCCTACCTACAGTATACTGCTGTTACTGTCTATTATCTATCCTTTACCCCTACCTACAGTATACTGCTGTTACTGTCTATTATCTATCCTGTTGTCTAGTCCATTCACCCCTACCTATGTGTAGATATCTATCTGAATTACCCCTGCACATCGTCTTGATACTGGTACTCCCTGTATATAGTCATGTTACTTTTATTCGTTATTCACCGTATTGTCACTATCTCAATTTATTTTTTATTTTTAACTCTGCATTGTTGGAAAAGGACCTGTAAGTCAGTATTTCACTGTTTGTTTATGAAGCATACGACTAATAACATTAGATTAGATATATTGTCTAGTTAGCACCACTTCCTGCTAAAACACTTCCTGCCTTACTCTGATAGGACATACTAACACAGCCCTGTCCTTTCCGTCCACCCCCTTCTTCTTGATTTGATTGGTTTCTTTTCCTTCTCAGGTTTGATGGGATTGGTGAGAAAGTAAAGGATTGTCGTTCAATGAAACGTCTCATTCAAGGACATGTGACAGGAAGCAGGACCACTACTGATAATAATAACAATAAGTGATTTTGTTGTTGTTGTTTGTTTACAATATCATAACAAAAAATGCAGCAAAAAAAACAACAAACACAAACAATGAAAAGAAAGTTGAAAAAGCACCTCAAAGCTAAAGCCTATTGCACATGTTTTTATTTGATACAAAAATGTAGAATATACAGATTAGTTGAAACAAATACATAAACATTATGAATGTACTGAGCATAAACGTATTGAAAAACAATGTGCAGCCAACCCAGTCTCAAAGACATTCTCTATTGTCAATCTGCTGTTTTATATGGACATACAGTATCCATAGAAGTCCACAGGAGCAGTCTATATATATATGCTTCCCAAATAGCACCCGATTCCCTATGTAGTGCACTACTTTAGACTAGAGCCCTATGGAACCCTATTCCCTATGTAGTGCACTACTTTAGACCAGAGCCCTATGGCACCCTATTCCCTATATAGTGCACTACTTTAGACCAGAGCCCTATGGCACCCTATTCCCTATGTAGTGCACTACTTTAGACCAGAGCCCTATGGCACCCTATTCCCTATATAGTGCACTACTTTAGACTAGAGCCCTATGGTACTATATAGGGAATAGGGGTCCATTTGGGAAGCATGTTATTACTGATCGTTAGATCAATCCATTTTCTTCTTCTCTTAATGTTTTAAGACCACTCTTGAACCTTTAACCTTTAACCTGATCCCAGGTCACACATCGACTTCACTAGGTGATTATTTGTAAAAAAAAAGTGCCTCAACAAATATAATGGAACAGCATATAAGATGCATTCAGAAAGTATTCAGACCACTTGACATTTTCCACATTTTGTTACGTTACAGTCTTACGCTAAAATTAATTACATCGTTTTTCCCCCTCATCAATCTACACACAATATCCCATAATGACAAACCAACATTTTTTTTTAAATAAATGTTTGCAAAAAATAAATAAAACTGAAATATCGCATTTACATAAGTATTCAGACCCTTTACTCAGTACTTGTTGAAGCACCTTTGGCAGTGATTACAGCCTCCAGTCTTCTTGCGTATGACGCTACAAGCTTGGCACACCTGTATTTGGGGAGTTTCTCCCATTCTTCTCTGCAGATCCTCTCAAGCTCTGTCAGGTTGGATGGGGAGCTTCGCTGCACAGATATTTTTAGGTCTCTCCAGAGATGTTAGATCAGGTTCAAGTCCGGGCTCAGCCTGGGCCACTCAAGGACATTCAGAGACTTGTCCCGAAGCCACTCCTGCGTTGTCTTGGCTGTGTGCTTAGGGTCATTGTCCTGTTGGAAGGTGAACCTTCACCCCAGTCTGAGGTCCTGAGCGCTCTGGAGCAGGTTTTCATCAAGGATCTCTTTGTACTTTGCTCCGTTCATCTTTCCCTCGATCCTGACTAGTCTCCCAGTCCCTGCCGCTGAAAAACATCCCCACAGCATGATGCTGCCACCACCATGCTTCACCGTAAGGATGGTGCCAGGTTTCCTCCTGACATGACGCTTGGCATTCAGGCCAAAGAGTTCAAACTTGGTTTCATCAGACCAGAGAATCTTGTATCTTAAGGTCTGAAAGTCCATTAGGTGCCATTTGGCAAACTCCAAGCAGGCTGTCATGTGCCCTTTACTGAGAAGTGGCTTCCATCTGGCCACTCTACCATAAAAGGCCTGATTGGTGGAGTACTACAGAGATGGTTGTCCTTCTGGAAGGTTCTCCCACCTCCAGAGGGGAACTCTGGAGCTCTGTCAGAGTGACCATCAGGTTCTTGGTCACCTCCCTGACCAAGGCCCTTCTCCCCCGATTGTTCAGAGCTCTAGGAAGAATCTTGTAGGTTCCAAACATCTTCCATTTAAGAATGATGGAGGCCACTGTGTTCTTGGAAACCTTCAATGCTGCAGACAATTTTTAGAACCCTTCCCCAGGTGCAATCCTGTCTCGGAGCTCTACGGACAATTCCTTCGATCTCATGGCTTGGTTTTTGCTCTGACATGCACTGTCAACTGTGGGACCTTATATAGACAGGTGTGTGTCTTTCCAAATCATGTCCAATCAATTGAATTTATCACAGGTGGACTCCAATCAAGTTGTAGAAACATCTCAAGGATGATCAATGGAAACAGGATGCACCTGAGCTCAATTTTGAGTCTCATAGCAAAGGGTCTGAATACTTATGTAAATAAGTATATTTTAAATACATTTGCAAAAACTTCTAAAAACCTGTTTTTCACTTCGTCATTATGGGGTATTGTGTGTATATTGATGAGGAAAATGTTTTATTTTAATACATTTTAGAATAAGGCTGTAACGTAACAAAATGTGGAAAAAGTGAAGGGGTCTGAATACTTTCTGAATGCACTGTATAATGGAACAGCATACAGTGGCTTACGAAAGTATTCACCCCTCTTGGCATTTTTCCTATTTTGTTTCCGGGTTGTACCCGGAATTAAATAGATTTTTGGGGGGGTTTGTATCATTTGATTTACACAACATGCCTACCACATTGAAGATGCTAAATATGTTTTCTTGTGAAACAAACAAGAAACGAGACAAAAAAACTGAAACTTGAGTGTACATAACTATTCACCCCCCCCAAAGTCAATACTTTGTAGAGCCACCTTTTGCAGCAATTACAGCTGCAAGTCTCTTGGGATATGTCTCTATAAGCTTGGCACATCTAGCCACTGGGATTTTTGCCCATTCTTCAAGGCAAAACTGCTCGAGTGTTGCTTTAGCAGTATGCTTAGGGTCATTGTCCTGCTGGAGGGTGAAACTCTGTTCCAGTCTCAAATCTCTGGAAGCCTGAAACAGGTTTCCACAATAATTTCCCTGTATTTAGCGCCATCCATCATTCCTTCAATTCTGACCAGTTTCCCAGTCCCTGCCGATGAAAAACATCCCCACAGCATGATGCTGCCACCACCATGCTTCACTGTGGGGATGGTGTTCTCGGGGTGATGCGAGGTGTTGGGTTTGCACCAGACAGTGTTTTCCTTGATGGCCAAAAAGCTACATTTTAGTCTCATCTAACCAGAGTACCTTCTTCCATATGTTTGGGGAGTTTCCCACATGCCTTTTGGCGAAAACCAAACGTGTTTGCTTGTTTTTTTCTTTAAGCAATGGCTTCAGGGTTATCTTTGGTCTCTTTGTTGCCTCTCTGATTAATGCCCTCCTTGCCTGATCTGTGAGTTTTGGTGGGCGGCTCTCTCTTGGCAGGTTTGTTGTGGTGCCATATTCTTTCCATTTTTGTTTTATAATGGATTTAATGGTGCTCTGTGGGATGTTCAAAGTTTCTGATATTTTTTTATAACCCAACCCTGATCTGTACTTCTCCACAACTTTGTCCCTGACCTGTTTGGAGAGCTCCTTGGTCTTCATGGTGCTGCTTGCTTGGTGGTGCCCCTTGCTTAGTGGTGTTGCAGACTCTGGGGCCTTTCAGAACAGGTGTATATATACTGAGATCATGTGACAGATCATGTGGCACTTACATAAAGTCCACCTAATTATGTGACTTCTGAGGGTAATTGGTTGCACCAGATCTTATTTAGGGGCTTCATAGCAAAGGGGGTGAATATTTTTTTAAACAAGTAATTTTTTTCATTTCACTTCAACAATTTGGACTATTTTGTGTATATCCATTATATAAAATCCAAATAAAAATCTATTTAAATCACAGGTTGTAATACAACAAAATAGGAAAAACGCCAAAGGGGATGAATACTTTTGCAAGGCACTGTATATAATGGAACAGCATATATAATGGAACAGGATTTATAATGGAACAGCATATATAATGGGACAGCATATATAATGGGACAGCATATATAATGGAACAGCATTTATGGGACAGCATTTATAATGGAACAGCATTTATAATGGGACAGCATTTATAATGGGACAGCATTTAAAGCCAATGTTGCTCTAGCATAGCTAGGTTCTGTTTAAAGCAAGTTCTTCAAAGTAAAGAAACGTTTTAGAAATGCTTCTTTCTTGCTAATTGATTCTCTTCCTTTGATTCATTTCACATCGTTTCTTCTCCTGACAGAATGGTACCCAGGAAACTCAGAATACTAGAGCATGCTGCCATGGGGCTCTGGGCAAAGGTAGTGCACTATATAGTGAATAGGGTCAATTTGAGACACAGCTGTAGTCTGCTGTAGACACAGTCCTTCTCTGGCCACACCCTCCTCAATGTAGCCATCTGTAGACACAGTCCTTCTCTGGCCACACCCTCCTCAATGTAGCCATCTGTAGACACAGTCCTTCTCTGGCCACACCCTCCTCAATGTAGCCATCTGTAGACACAGTCCTTCTCTGGCCACACCCTCCTCAATGTAGCCATCTGTAGACACCTTCTCTGGCCACACCCTCCTCAGTGGGTTTCTTAAAATCCGAAGTAGCCAGGGGGTGTGGGGGTAGGGCATCTGATGCACCCTAATTTGTTAAAGTCACTGAAGTAGCTGTCCACATAAGAGTTAGTTAGTAATCAGCTATTTGGCTATCAGCTGGTGCTTATGAACACACTTCTCTGGCCACTCCCTCTAGCCACACGCCCAGGGGTCAGGGTTCACAGGCAGGTAATGCCAGGGTCACAGGGGTCAGAAGTCATGGTAGCGGTGGTAGTCCCGCCCCCCACCAAGTAGACAGCAGTGGAGGACTTGGAGCGAGGAGCCTTGGCAGCATCCTTGTTGTTCACCTCGCCCACCAGGGTATCCGTGGAGACCACCCAGGTGGTGGGACGCCACCTCTTCAGGGAGTACGGTGTCTTGACGCGACGCTTGATCTTCTCACCTGACCCTCCCTGGTCGTCCAGTGACGAGCCGTCACCTGGGAGGAGACGGACAGGTGTTATTAGGGAAACTGAGTGGAGAATGACAGGTGTTATTAGGGAAACTGAGTGGAGAATGACAGGTGTTATTAGGGAAGCAGAGTGGAGAATGACAGGTGTTATTAGGGAAGCAGAGTGGAGAATGACAGGTGTTATTAGGGAAACTGAGTGGAGAATGACAGGTGTTATTAGGGAAACTGAGTGGAGAATGACAGGTGTTATTAGGGAAGCAGAGTGGAGAATGACAGGTGTTATTAGGGAAGCAGAGTGGAGAATGACAGGTGTTATTAGGGAAGCAGAGTGGAGAATGACAGGTGTTATTAGGGAAGCAGAGTGGAGAATGACAGGTGTTATTAGGGAAGCAGAGTGGAGAATGACAGGTGTTATTAGGGAAACTGAGTGGAGAATGACAGGTGTTATTAGGGAAGCAGAGTGGAGAATGACAGGTGTTATTAGGGAAACTGAGTGGAGAATGACAGGTGTTATTAGGGAAGCAGAGTGGAGAATGACAGGTGTTATTAGGGAAGCAGAGTGGAGAATGACAGGTGTTATTAGGGAAGCAGAGTGGAGAATGACAGGTGTTATTAGGGAAACTGAGTGGAGAATGACAGGTGTTATTAGGGAAGCAGAGTGGAGAATGACAGGTGTTATTAGGGAAACTGAGTGGAGAATGACAGGTGTTATTAGGGAAGCAGAGTGGAGAATGACAGGTGTTATTAGGGAAACTGAGTGGAGAATGACAGGTGTTATTAGGGAAGCAGAGTGGAGAATGACAGGTGCTATTAGGGAAGCAGAGTGGAGAATGACAGGTGTTATTAGGGAAGCAGAGTGGAGAATGGCAGGTGTTATTAGGGAAGCAGAGTGGAGAATGACAGGTGTTATTAGGGAAGCAGAGTGGAGAATGACAGGTGTTATTAGGGAAGCAGAGTGGAGAATGACAGGTGTTATTAGGGAAGCTGAGTGGAGAATGACAGGTGTTATTAGGGAAGCAGAGTGGAGAATGACATGTGTTATTAGGGAAGCAGAGTGGAGAATGACAGGTGTTATTAGGGAAGCAGAGTGGAGAATGACAGGTGTTATTAGGGAAGCAGAGTGGAGAATGACAGGTGTTATTAGGGAAGCAGAGTGGAGAATGACAGGTGTTATTAGGGAAGCAGAGTGGAGAATGACAGGTGTTATTAGGGAAGCAGAGTGGAGAATGACAGGTGTTATTAGGGAAGCAGAGTGGAGAATGACAGGTGTTATTAGGGAAGCAGAGTGGAGAATGACATGTGTTATTAGGGAAGCAGAGTGGAGAATGACAGGTGTTATTAGGGAAACTGAGTGGAGAATGACAGGTGTTATTAGGGAAGCAGAGTGGAGAATGACAGGTGTTATTAGGGAAACTGAGAATGTAATTTACGATGAGTCTCAAATGGCATCCTTACAAAGCAGCAGAGTGGAGAATGACACGTTCACACATCCAGTCCCAGAATGCTGCTCTCTAGTGATAGGGAAATGTACCACTGCTAATAGTATTTGTCACACACCACACACACACACACACACACACACTCTCCTTGGCGTCAAAAGAGCAGTAACCACAGGAAACACATTGCGGTGGGACCTTTCCAGACCAAACAAGCAGTAAACTAAAGTACTGCTGGCTGTTTGAATGACAACACCATTTCTTATTGTCTCAGGCAGCACACCACTGGAACGTGGAAACACCACATAGTCATCTGACTGTGAGTCTTGTTGTGATTGACCTGTGTTGCTGTACTAGGTCAGATATAGCCTGGTCTCAGATCTGTACTAGGTCAGATATAGCCTGGTCTCAGATCTGTACTAGGTCAGACATAGCCTGGTCTCAGATCTGTACTAGGTCAGACATAGCCTGGTCTCAGATCTGTACTAGGTCAGATATAGCCTGGTCTCAGATCTGTACTAGGTCAGATATAGCCTGGTCTCAGATCTGTACTAGGTCAGACATAGCCTGGTCTCAGATCTGTACTAGGTCAGATATAGCCTGGTCTCAGATCTGTACTAGGTCAGATATAGCCTGGTCTCAGATCTGTACTAGGTTAGATATAGCCTGGTCTCAGATCTGTACTAGGTCAGACATAGCCTGGTCTCAGATCTGTACTAGGTCAGATATAGCCTGGTCTCAGATCTGTACTAGGTCAGACATAGCCTGGTCTCAGATCTGTACTAGGTCAGATATAGCCTGGTCTCAGATCTGTACTAGGTCAGATATAGCCTGGTCTCAGATCTGTTTGTGCTCTGTTTGTGCTCTATGGTCATTAACAAGACAGCGCCAACAGACCTGGGATCAGGCTAGGTCATAGTGTGCATCCCAAATGGCAACCTATTCCCTATGGAGTGCACTACTTTTGACTAAAGCTCAACTATGGACCCTGGTCATAAGTAGAGACCTATAATTAACAAAAATGTAAATTATTAATCCCATGTTTCATGAGCTGAAATAAAAGATCACAGAAATGTTCCATATCACTCGTCTCAAATTTTGTGCACAAATGAGTTTACATCCCTCTTAGTCAGCATTTCTCCTTTGCCACGATAATCTATCCACCTGACAGGTGTGGCATATCATTAAACAGCAGGATCATTACACAGGTGCACCTTGTGCTGGGGACAAAAGAAGGCCACTCTAAAATGTGCAGCTTTGTCATACAACATAATGCCACAGATGTCTGAAATTGAGGAGCGTGTAGTTGGAATGCTGACTACCCAACAGAGCTGTTGCCAGAGAATTGAATGTTAATTTCTCTACCATAAGCGGCCACCAAAGTCAATTTCAAGAATTTGGCAGTACATCCAACTGCCCTCAAAACTGCAGACTACGAGTTACCATGCCAACCCAGAACCTTCACATCCGGCTTCTTCAACTGTGAAATTGTCTGAGTAGGGGAGTGCTGAGTATCAAAGCCCTTTTATGGGGAAAAACTCATTCTGATAGGCTAGACCTGGTTACCCAGCGGCTGGGACTGGTTCCTCAGCGGCTGGGCCTGGTTCCTCAGCGCCTGGGCCTGACTCCTCAGTTGGTGTTAGTCTCCTACTGAGACACAGAGTTATCTGCCTGAGATCTCCTCCCATTCATCTCCCCTCATGTTGTTAGTCTCCTACTGGATCAATATGGAATTTATGGAACTCTATGGTTCTCAACTCTATGGAATTTCTATGGAACTCAACTCTATGGAATTTCCTTCCCTTCCCACATCCAATCACTTCGGTTGAGTCGCAAATGGCACCCTATTCCCTATGTACAGTCGTGGCCAAATGGCACCCTATTCCCTATGTACAGTCGTGGCCAAATGGCACCCTATTCCCTATGTACAGTCGTGGCCAAATGGCACCCTATTCCCTATGTACAGTCGTGGCCAAATGGCACCCTATTCCCTATGTACAGTCGTGGCCAAATGGCACCCTATTCCCTATGTACAGTCGTGGCCAAATGGCACCCTATTCCCTATGTACAGTCGTGGCCAAATGGCACCCTATTCCCTATGTACAGTCGTGGCCAAATGGCACCCTATTCCCTATGTACAGTCGTGGCCAAATGGCACCCTATTCCCTATGTACAGTCGTGGCCAAATGGCACCCTATTCCCTATGTACAGTCGTGGCCAAATGGCACCCTATTCCCTATGTACAGTCGTGGCCAAATGGCACCCTATTCCCTATGTACAGTCGTGGCCAAAAGTTTTGAGAATGACACAACTATTAATTTTCACAAAGTCTGCTGCCTCAGTTTGTATGATGGCAATTTGCATATACTCCAGAATGTTATGAAGAGTGATCAGATGAATTGCAATTAATTGCAAAGTCCCTCTTTGCCATGCAAATGAGCTGAATCCCCAAAAAACATTTCCACTGCATTTCAGCCCTGCCACAAAAGGACCAGCTGACATCATGTCAGTGATTCTCTTGTTAACACAAGTGAGAGTGTTGATGAGGACAAGGCTGGAGATCACTCTGTCATGCTGATTGAGTTCGAATAACAGACTGGAAGCTTCAAAAGGAGGTTGGTTCTTGGAATCATTGTTCTTCCTCTGTCAATCATGGTTACCTGCAAGGAAACACGTGTCGTCATCCTTGCTTCACAGGCAAGGATATTGCTGCCAGTAAGAGTGCACCTAAATCAACCATTTATCAGATCATCAAGAACTTCAAGGAGAGCGGTTCAATTGTTGTGAAGAAGGCTTCAGGGCGCCCAAGAAAGTCCAGCAAGCGCCAGGACCGTCTCCTAAAGTTGATTCAGTTGCGGGATCGGGGCACCACCAGTACAGAGCTTGCTCAGGAATGGCAGCAGGCAGGTGTGAGTGCATCTGCACGCACAGTGTGGCGAAGACTTTTGGAGGATGGCCTGGTGTCAAGAAGGGCAGCAAAGAAGCCACTTCTCTCCAGGAAAAACATCAGGGACAGACTGATATTCTGCAAAAGGTACAGGGATTGGACTGCTGAGGACTGGGGTAAAGTCATTTTCTCTGATGAATCCCCTTTCCGATTGTTTGGGGCATCCAGAAAAAAGCTTGTCCGGAGAAGACAAGGTGAGCGCTTCCATCAGTCCTGTGTCATGCCAACGGTAAAGCATCCTGAGACCATTCATGTGTGGGGTTGCTTCTCAGCCAAGGGAGTGGGCTCACTGACAATTTTGCCTAAGAACACAGCCATGAATAAAGAATGGTACCAACACATCCTCCGAGAGCAACTTCTCCCAACCATCCAGGAACAATGCCTTTTCCAGCATGATGGAGCACCTTGCCATAAGGCAAAAGTGATAACTAAGTGGCTCGGGGAACAAAACATAGATATTTTGGGTCCATGGCCAGGAAACACCCCAGACCTTAATCCCATTGAGAACTTGTGGTCAATCCTCAAGAGGCGGGTGGACAAACAAAAACCCACAAATTCTGACAAACTCCAAGCACTGATTATCAGTCAGGATGTGGCCCAGAAGTTAATTGACAGCATGCCAGGGCGGATTGCAGAGGTCTTGAAAAAGAAGGGTCAACACTGCAAATATTGACTCTTTGCATCAACTTCATGTAATTGTCAATAAAAGCCTTTGACACTTATGAAATGCATGTAATTATACTTCAGTATTCCATAGTAACATCTGACAAAAATATCTAAAGACACTGAAGCTGCAAACTTTGTGGAAATTAATATTTGTGTCATTCTCAAAACTTTTGGCCACGACTGTAGTGCAAACAATCAATCAAATGTATTTATAAAGCTCTTTTTACATCAACAGATGTCACAAAGTGCTGTACAGAAACCCATCCTAAAACCCCAAACAGCAAGCAATGCAGGTGTAGAAGCACGGTAGATAACAAAAACTCCCTAGAAAGGCTAAACCTAAGTACATGGCCATTAAGGCCAGATCGTTCTTCAAGATGTTCAAATGTTTATTGATGACCAGCAGGGTCAAATAATAATCACAGTGGTTATAGAGGGTGAAACAGGTCAGTGAGAGAGAGTGAGTGAGTGAGTGAGTGAGTGAGTGAGTGAGTGAGTGAGTGAGTGAGTGAGTGAGTGAGTGAGTGAGTGAGTGAGTGAGTGAGAGAGAGAGAGAGAGAGAGAAAGACAGAGAGAGAGATAGAGAGAGAGAAGAGAGAGAGAGAGAGACAGAGAGAGAGAGAGACAGAGAGAGAGATGTGTGTGGTGTGTTCTCATCTCACCTGAGGAGCTGTTGTGTGAAGAGGAGGAGGCAGAGAGGTCCAGGGAGCAGGGTCTCTCAGGTCGTCTGGGTTTGGGCTGTCGGAGCTGGGCAGCCTCCTGGTGTACAGGGGCCTCCTGCTGGGGCTCTGGGACTGTTGTTGCTGATATAGGGGCAAAGACAGGGAGATAGACAGAGATAGGGGGAGTGACAGGGACATGAGGAGTGACAGAGATAGGGGCAGTGACAGGGGGAGTGACAGGTTTAGGGGTGGGGGTAGGGACAGAGACAGGTTTAGGGGTGGGGGTAGGGACAGAGACAGGTTTAGGGGTGGGGGTAGGGACAGAGACAGGTTTAAGGGTGGGGGTAGGGACAGAGACAGGTTTAGGGGTGGGGGTAGGGACAGAGACAGGTTTAGGGGTGGGGGTAGGGACAGAGACAGGTTTAAGGGTGGGGGTAGGGACAGAGACAGGTTTAGGGGTGGGGGTAGGGACAGAGACAGGTTTAGGGGTGGGGGTAGGGACAGAGACAGGTTTAAGGGTGGGGGTAGGGACAGAGACAGGTTTAAGGGTGGGGACAGAGACAGGTTTAGGGGTGGGGGTAGGGACAGAGACAGGTTTAGGGGTGGGGACAGAGACAGGTTTAGGGGTGGGGGTAGGGACAGAGACAGGTTTAAGGGTGGGGGTAGGGACAGAGACAGGTTTAGGGGTGGGGACAGAGACAGGTTTAGGGGTGGGGGTAGGGACAGAGACAGGTTTAAGGGTGGGGGTAGGGACAGAGACAGGTTTAGGGGTGGGGGTAGGGACAGAGACAGGTTTAGGGGTGGGGGTAGGGACAGAGACAGGTTTAAGGGTGGGGGTAGGGACAGAGACAGGTTTAGGGGTGGGGGTAGGGACAGAGACAGGTTTAGGGGTGGGGACAGAGACAGGTTTAGGGGTGGGGGTAGGGACAGAGACAGGTTTAGGGGTGGGGACAGAGACAGGTTTAGGGGTGGGGGTAGGGACAGAGACAGGTTTAGGGGTGGGGGTAGGGACAGAGACAGGTTTAGGGGTGGGGGTAGGGACAGAGACAGGTTTAGGGGTGGGGGTAGGGACAGAGACAGGTTTAGGGGTGGGGGTAGGGACAGAGACAGGTTTAGGGGTGGGGGTGGGGACAGAGACAGGTTTAGGGGTGGGGGTAGGGACAGAGACAGGTTTAGGGGTGGGGGTAGGGACAGAGACAGGTTTAGGGGTGGGGGTAGGGTCAGAGACAGGTTTAGGGGTGGGGGTAGGGGTAGGGACAAAAGCAAGGGACTCAGGCCGTGCATCTACAGGAGGACATGTGATCCCTCTGCTCGCCAGGCCCATCAGCCTGTTGTTGTTGTTGTTAGTGTTGGTGCGTCCCGCCAGGTGATTGGTTGGTCTCTGGTCACATGCGGCTGGCTGCTCTCTCCTTAGCAGTGGTTCATGCTCATCAGGACTGGAGTTGATGTTGAGTCGACTGTCCTCGCCGCTGAGCGGAGTCTGTAACGGGCGGGCTACTCCGCCAACCTCACTCTGGAAGCCCGCCAGATTGGTCATCCCGTACGGAGCTCCGCCTCCAGATGAAGAGGCCACTCCTCCGTTCAGATAGCCATTGACGACCAACACGCCAACCCCGCTCCGCACCCCATTCACCCCTACCCCGGATGTTCCGTTGTTGGTAACGGTAACCATGTGTGGCTCTGCTGCCGGGGCGACCGTGTTCATCTTGGCCACGCCCGTTTCTACCTGCTTCAGGTTGGACTTATGTTTCCCAGACTTCAGCCAGGAGGAACCAGAGCCCTGCTTGGCCTTGGTGCTGAGTGGTAGGCTGCTAGGCCGCTTGGGGAGGTTCTGCTGTTTGGGCAGGGGAAACATAGTAGCTGGAGGGTCCCCCATCCCACTGGCCCCGGTCCCAGACCCTCCCTGGGCCCCGGCCCCAGACCCTCCCTGGGCCCCGGCCCCAGACCCTCCCTGGGCCCCGGCCCCAGTCACCTCCGCAGCCAGCTTGATGAGGGGGTAGAGCAGGGAGGAAGACCCAGAGCTGAGGGGGTCTGGAGCAGAGAACTGTTTCTGGCTGTGCTCCATAAGGTTCTCATCAGAAGACTCCTTCAGGTTCTTGTCAACCTCTTTAGGGTCCAGTTTGGTGGTCTCCAAGTCCTCTTGGGTCAGCTGCAGACACACCGGCACCACCAGCCCCAGCACAGCGCCACCTAGTGGGCCGGATGAGTCCTTCTGGGTCAGCTGCAGACACACTGGCACCAACACAGTGCCACCTAGTTGTAACAACATAACAAAGAAATAATGTATTCATTACAAATATAAGGTAAATAAATCATTTAGTAGCCCTACAAGTACCTGTATACGGGTTGATCAGAACCTGGGGACTGAGGGGACTGAGGGGAATGAGGGGACTGGGGGGAATGAGGGGACTGGGGGGAATGAGGGGACTGAGGGGACTGAGGGGACTGAGGGGAATGAGGGGACTGGGGGGAATGAGGGGACTGGGGGGAATGAGGGGACTGGGGGGAATGAGGGGGATGAGGGGACTGGGGGGAATGAGGGGACTGGGGGGAATGAGGGGACTGAGGGGGGTGAGGGGACTGGGGGGAATGAGGGGACTGAGGGGGGTGAGGGGACTGGGGGGAATGAGGGGACTGGGGGGAATGAGGGGACTGGGGGGAATGAGGGGACTGAGGGGACTGGGGGGAATGAGGGGACTGGGGGGAATGAGGGGACTGGGGGGAATGAGGGGACTGGGGGGACTGAGGGGACTGGGGGGATGAGGGGACTGGGGGGAATGAGGGGACTGGGGGGAATGAGGGGACTGAGGGGACTGGGGGGAATGAGGGGACTGGGGGGAATGAGGGGACTGGGGGGAATGAGGGGACTGGGGGGAATGAGGGGACTGGGGGGAATGAGGGGACTGAGGGGACTGAGGGGGATGAGGGGACTGGGGGGAATGAGGGGACTGGGGGGAATGAGGGGACTGAGGGGGATGAGGGGACTGGGGGGAATGAGGGGACTGGGGGGAATGAGGGGACTGGGGGGAATGAGGGGACTGAGGGGACTGAGGGGACTGGGGGGAATGAGGGGACTGGGGGGAATGAGGGGACTGGGGGGAATGAGGGGACTGAGGGGAATAAGGGGACTGGGGGGAATGAGGGGACTGGGGGGGATGAGGGGACTGGGGGGAATGAGGGGACTGGGGGGAATGAGGGGACTGAGGGGACTGGGGGGAATGAGGGGACTGGGGGGAATGAGGGGACTGGGGGGACTGAGGGGACTGGGGGGAATGAGGGGACTGGGGGGAATGAGGGGACTGGGGGGAATGAGGGGACTGGGGGGGATGAGGGGAATGAGGGGACTGGGGGGACTGGGGGGAATGAGGGGACTGGGGGGAATGAGGGGACTGGGGTGAATGAGGGGACTGGGGGGAATGAGGGGACTGAGGGGACTGAGGGGAATGAGGGGACTGGGGGGAATGAGGGGACTGAGGGGACTGGGGGGACTGGGGGGAATGAGGGGACTGAGGGGAATGAGGGGACTGGGGGGAATGAGGGGACTGAGGGGACTGGGGGGAATGAGGGGACTGGGGGGAATGAGGGGACTGGGGGGAATGAGGGGACTGAGGGGAATGAGGGGACTGAGGGGAATGAGGGGACTGAGGGGAATGAGGGGACTGGGGGGAATGAGGGGACTGAGGGGACTGGGGGGAATGAGGGGACTGGGGGGAATAAGGGGACTGGGGGGAATGAGGGGACTGGGGGGAATGAGGGGACTGGGGGGAATGAGGGGAATGAGGGGACTGGGGGGAATGAGGGGACTGGGGGGAATGAGGGGACTGGGGGGAATGAGGGGACTGGGGGGAATGAGGGGACTGGGGGGAATGAGGGGACTGAGGGGAATGGGGGGAATGAGGGGACTGGGGGGAATGGGGGGACTGAGGGGACTGGGGGGGGATGAGGGGAATGAGGGGACTGGGGGGAATGAGGGGACTGAGGGGACTGGGGGGAATGAGGGGACTGGGGGGAATGAGGGGACTGGGGGGGAATGAGGGGACTGAGGGGACTGAGGGGAATGAGGGGACTGAGGGGAATGAGGGGACTGAGGGGAATGAGGGGACTGAGGGGAATGAGGGGACTGGGGGGAATGAGGGGACTGGGGGGACTGAGGGGACTGAGGGGACTGGGGGGAATGAGGGGACTGAGGGGAATGAGGGGACTGAGGGGAATGAGGGGACTGGGGGGAATGAGGGGACTGGGGGGAATGAGGGGACTGGGGGGAATGAGGGGACTGGGGGGAATGAGGGGACTGGGGGGAATGAGGGGACTGAGGAGAATGAGGGGACTGGGGGGACTGAGGTGACTGGGGGGAATGAGGGGACTGGGGGGAATGAGGGGAATGAGGGGACTGGGGGGAATGAGGGGACTGAGGGGAATGAGGGGACTGGGGGGAATGAGGGGACTGAGGGGACTGGGGGGAATGAGGGGACTGGGGGGAATGAGGGGACTGGGGAGAATGAGGGGACTGGGGGGACTGGGGGGAATGAGGGGACTGGGGGGAATGGGGGGACTGGGGGGAATGAGGGGACTGGGGGGGATGAGGGGAATGAGGGAAACTGGAGGGACTGGGGGGAATGAGGGGACTGGGGGGAATGAGGGGACTGAGGGGAATGAGGGGACTGGAGGGACTGGGGAGAATGAGGGGACTGGGGGGACTGGGGGGAATGAGGGGAATGAGGGGAATGAGGGGACTGGAGGGACTGGGGGGAATGAGGGGACTGGGGGGAATGAGGGGACTGGGGGGAATGAGGGGACTGGAGGGACTGGGGGGAATGAGGGGAATGAGGGGACTGAGGGGACTGGGGGGAATGAGGGGACTGGGGGGAATGAGGGGACTGGGGGGGAATGAGGGGACTAAGGGGAATGAGGGGACTGGGGGGAATGAGGGGACTGGGGGGAATGAGGGGACGGGGGGAATGAGGGGACTGGGGGGAATGAGGGGACTGAGGGGACTGAGGGGACTGGGGGGAATGGGGGGACTGGGGGGAATGAGGGGAATGAGGGGAATGAGGGGACTGAGGGGACGGGGGGGAATGAGGGGACTGGGGGGAATGAGGGGACTGAGGGGAATGAGGGGACTGAGGTAATGAGGGGACTGGGGGGGATGAGGGGACTGGGGGGGAATGAGGGGACTGGGGGGAATGAGGAGAATGAGGGGACTGGGGGGGATGAGGGGACTGAGGGGGATGAGGGGACTGGGGGGAATGAGGAGAATGAGGAGAATGAGGGGACTGAGGGGAATGAGGGGACTGAGGGGGATGAGGGGACTGCAGTAAATAAAGAGGACTCCATAAACACTACATCACCAAAAGCTGGTCCAACATCTCATTCTAAATTATGGGCGTGCACGGAGACATTGTCATGCTGAAACAGGAAAGGGCGTTCCCCAAACTGTTGGAAGCACAGAATCATCTAGAATGTCATTGTATGCTGTGGCGTTAAGATTTCCCTTCACTGGAACTAAGGGGCTAAGCCTGAACCATGAAAAACAGCACCAGACCATTATGCCTCCTCCACCAAACTTTACAGTTGGCACTATGCATTGGGGCAGGTAGCGTTCTCCTGGCATCCCTATTTCCAGTACCTAATAAATAATATAATCTATAAATATAATAATATAATCTAGTAATAATATTACCTAGTGTGCTGGAGGAGTCCTCCCCGTGTCCTGACTCAGAGATGGTGGTCATGACGGTGTTGGGAGTGAACCCCGTGTTGGAGGAGAGGCTGGCGCCGCTGCTCTCCGGGCTGGGCAGACGGGCCTGCTGACGCTCGGCGTTGATGGAGTTTCGGTTCTTCTCCGGGCCAGCGGGGGCACTGTTGGTTCCCCCCAGGATGCCGATGGAGGAGGTCCACGACATAGAGGTGTCTCCACCGGGGAGGTTCTTCACCGTGTGGCCCTCGTGGTCCTCGATGTAGGAGGACGAGGAGTAGTCGGGGTAAGGGCTGACTTTAGGACCCCTCCGGCCGTGAGACAGGTTCCTGTTAGAGGCAAGCAGATGGAAGGTGGTTGAACAGTCATATAAGCAGCCCTACTTTAAGTAAAACTAAATGCATGCTCTTCAACCGATCGCTACCTGCACCTGCACGCCCATCCAGCATCACTACTCTGGACGGTTCTGACTTAGAATATGCGGACAACTACAAATACCTAGTTGTTTGGTTAGACTGTAAACTCTCCTTCCAGACTCACATCAAACATCTCCAATCCAAAGTCAAATCTAGAATCGGTTTCCTATTTCGCAACAAAGCCTCCTTCACTCATGCTGCCAAACATACCCTCGTAAAACTGACTATCCTACCAATCCTCGACTTCGGCGATGTCATTTACAAAATAGCCTCCAACACTCTACTCAATAAATTGGATGTAGTCTATCACAGTGCCATCCGTTTTGTCACCAAAGCCCCATATACTACCCACCACTGCGACCTGTACGCTCTCGTTGGCTGGCCCTCACTTCATACTCGTTGCCAAACCCACTGGCTCCAGGTTATCTACAAGACCCTGCTAGGTAAAGTCCCCCCTTATCTCAGCTCGCTGGTCACCATAGCAGCACCTACCTGTAGCACGCGCTCCAGCAGGTATATCGCACTAGTCACCACCAAAGCCAATTCCTCCTTTGGCCGCCTTTCCTTCCAGTTCTCTGCTGCCAATGACTGGAACGAACTACAAAAATCTCAAACTGGAAACACTTATCTCCCTCACTAGCTTTAAGCACCAGCTGTCAGAGCAGCTCATAGATTACTGCACCTGTACATAGCCCATCTATAATTTAGCCCAAATAACTACCTCTCCCCCCCACTGTATTTATTTATTTATTTTGCTCCTTTGCACATTCTTCCACTGCAAATCTACCATTCCAGTGTTTTACTTGCTATATTGTATTTACTTCACCACCATGGCCTTTTTTTGCCTTTACCTCCCTTATCTCACCTCATTTGCTCACATTGTATATAGACTTATTTTTCTACTGTATTATTGACTGTATGTTTGTTTTACTCCATGTGTAACTCTGTGTTGTATGTGTCACACTGCTTTGCTTTATCTTGGCCAGGTCACTGTTGACTTGTTCTCAACTAACCTACCTGGTTAAATAAAGGTGAAATAAAAAATAAATTAAAACTTTATGTTGATGTGTATTAAAGGAATAGTTTGGGATTCTGGAAATAAAGCCCTTTCTTTTTTCATTTTTTTTACCCCCTTTTCTCCCCAATTTTCGTGGTATCCAATCGCTAGTAATTACTATCTTGTCTCATTGCTACAACTCCCGTACGGGCTCGGGAGAGACGAAGGTCGAAAGCCATGCGTCCTCCGAATCACAACCCAACCAAGCCGCACTGCTTCTTAACACAGCGCGCCTCCAACCCGGAAGCCAGCCGCACCAATGTGTCGGAGGAAACACCGTGCACCTGGCCCCCTCGGTTAGCGCGCCCTGCGCCCGGCCCGCCACAGGAGTCGCTGGAGCGCGATGAGACAAGGATATCCCTACCGGCCAAACCCTCCCTAACCCGGACGACGCTAGGCCAATTGTGCGTCGCCACACGGACCTCCCGGTCGCGGCCGGCTGCGACAGAGCCTGGGCGCGAATCCAGAGACTCTGGTGGCGCAGCTAGCACTGCGATGCAGTGCCCTAGACCACTGCGCCACCCGGGAGGCCATAAAGCCCTTTCTTTATCTGCTTCCCCAGAGTCAGATCAGATCAAAGTTTTAAACCATTTTTATGTCTCTGGGTCCAGTATGAAGGAAGTTACAAGGTAGTTTTGCGAGCCAATGCTAACTAGCATTAGCTCAATAACTATTTGCGCTAACGCTAGTTAGCAAATTCCTTCAAACTGAACGCAGCCAAAAAAAATGTATCCACATGTTCATCTGCCTCTGGGGAAGTAGATAAAGGGCGTATCCCAAAATCCCAACCTATCCCTTTAACTAGCTGAGAGATGTGATTATACAGTAAGGTCTACATGCTAACAGGCTTGTTCCTGTGTGTGTGTGTTCACCTCTCGTTCTGCAGTGTGGTGGTCATGGGGTTAACAGTAGGACTGACAGACTTGGTCCTGTGTGTGTGTGTGTGTGTGTTCACCTCTCGTTCTGCAGTGTGGTGGTCATGGGGTTAACAGTAGGACTGACAGACTTGGTCCTGTCCCAGATCTGCAGCAGTTCAGCCATGCGCTCCTCTGCACACTGAGCGGTCAGCCTGGCCTCAGCATCCTGGTCCCAGCAGTCCTCCATGGTCTCCTTCAGGGAACGCACCGCCTGGGGGAAGGTTACAGAGGCTAACACACACCATACCACACACACCACAGGTCTCACCAGGCTGTTTTCCTTCCAGGCTTCAGGGAACGTACCGCCTGGGGGGAACCGTAGTTACACATCTAAATCCTATTCTCAGACACTCTACATCGCAATGGTCTCCTCCCCTTCATCTGCATTGATTAAAGGGGTCTTGCCAGGTGAGACCAGAATGGTGGAAGATCAGCATCAGCTTTCACCTTCAGCTTCACCTCTCGGATGAGTTCAATGAGGGAGAGGAGCGAGGCTCGGGAAAGAGACTAGGAGCGAGGCTCGGGAAAGAGGCTAGGAGTGAGGCTCGGGAAAGAGCCTAGGAGCGAGGCTTGGAAAGAGGCTAGGAGCGAGGATAGGGGCGAGCCTCGGGAAAGAGGCTAGGAGCGAGGCTCGGGAAAGAGGCTAGGAGCGAGGCTAGGAGCGACGTTAGGAGCGAGGCTAGGAGCGAGGCTAGGAGCGAGGCTCGGGAAAGAGGCTAGGAGCGAGGCTCGGGAAAGAGGCTAGGAGCGAGACTCGGGAAAGAGGCTAGGAGTGAGGCTAGGAGCAAGGCTCGGGAAAGAGGCTAGGAGCGAGGCTTGGAAAGAGGCTAGGGGCGAGGCTAGGAGCGAGGCTCGGGAAAGAGGCTAGGAGCGAGACTAGGAGCGACGTTAGGAGCGAGGCTAGGAGCGAGGCTCGGGAAAGAGGCTAGGAGCGAGGCTCGGGAAAGAGGCTAGGAGCGAGGCTTGGAAAGAGGCTAGGAGCGAGACTCGGGAAAGAGGCTAGGGGCGAGGCTAGGAGCGAGGCTCGGGAAAGAGGCTAGGAGCGAGACTAGGAGCGACGTTAGGAGCGAGGCTAGGAGCGAGACTCGGGAAAGAGGCTAGGAGCGAGGCTCGGGAAAGAGGCTAGGAGCGAGGCTAGGAGCAAGGCTCGGGAAAGAGGCTAGGAGCGAGGCTCGGGAAAGAGGCTAGGAGCGAGGCTCGGAGCGAGGCTCAGGAAAGAGGCTAGGAGCGAGGCTCGGGAAAGAGGCTAGGAGCGAGGCTAGGAGCGAGGCTCGGGAAAGAGGCTAGGAGCGAGGCTAGGAGCGAGGCTCGGGAAAGAGGCTAGGAGCGAGGCTAGGAGCGACGTTAGGAGCGAGGCTAGGAGCGAGGCTCGGGAAAGAGGCTAGGAGCGAGGCTCGGGAAAGAGGCTAGGAGCGAGGCTCGGGAAAGAGGCTAGGAGCGAGGCTAGGAGCGACGTTAGGAGCGAGGCTAGGAGCGAGGCTAGGAGCGAGACTCGGGAAAGAGGCTAGGAGCGAGGCTCGGGAAAGAGGCTAGGAGCGAGGCTCGGGAAAGAGGCTAGGAGCGAGACTCGGGAAAGAGGCTAGGAGTGAGGCTAGGAGCAAGGCTCGGGAAAGAGGCTAGGAGCGAGGCTTGGAAAGAGGCTAGGAGCGAGACTCGGGAAAGAGGCTAGGAGCGAGGCTCGGGAAAGAGGCTAGGAGCGAGGCTAGGAGCAAGGCTCGGGAAAGAGGCTAGGAGCGAGGCTTGGAAAGAGGCTAGGAGCGAGACTCGGGAAAGAGGCTAGGAGCGAGGCTCGGGAAAGAGGCTAGGAGCGAGGCTTGGAAAGAGGCTAGAAGCGAGACTCGGGAAAGAGGCTAGGGGCGAGGCTAGGAGCGAGGCTCGGGAAAGAGGCTAGGAGCGAGGCTAGGAGCAAGGCTCGGGAAAGAGGCTAGGAGCGAGGCTCGGGAAAGAGGCTAGGAGCGAGGCTCGGAGCGAGGCTCAGGAAAGAGGCTAGGAGCGAGGCTCGGGAAAGAGGCTAGGAGCGAGGCTAGTTGCAAGGCTCGGGAAAGAGGCTAGGGGCGAGGCTAGGAGCGAGGCTCGGGAAAGAGGCTAGGAGCGAGGCTAGGAGCGACGTTAGGAGCGAGACTAGGAGCGAGACTCGGGAAAGAGGCTAGGAGCGAGGCTCGGGAAAGACGCTAGGAGCGAGGCTCGGGAAAGAGGCTAGGAGCGAGGCTAGGAGCGACGTTAGGAGCGAGGCTAGGAGCGAGGCTAGGAGCGAGACTCGGGAAAGAGGCTAGGAGCGAGGCTCGGGAAAGAGGCTAGGAGCGAGGCTCGGGAAAGAGGCTAGGAGCGAGACTCGGGAAAGAGGCTAGGAGTGAGGCTAGGAGCAAGGCTCGGGAAAGAGGCTAGGAGCGAGGCTTGGAAAGAGGCTAGGAGCGAGACTCGGGAAAGAGGCTAGGGGCGAGCCTAGGAGCGAGGCTCGGGAAAGAGGCTAGGAGCGAGGCTCGGGAAAGAGGCTAGGAGCGAGGCTCGGGAAAGAGGCTAGGAGCGAGGCTCGGGAAAGAGGCTAGGAGCGAGGCTAGGAGCGACGTTAGGAGCGAGGCTAGGAGCGAGGCTAGGAGCGAGACTCGGGAAAGAGGCTAGGAGCGAGGCTCGGGAAAGAGGCTAGGAGCGAGGCTCGGGAAAGAGGCTAGGAGCGAGACTCGGGAAAGAGGCTAGGAGTGAGGCTAGGAGCAAGGCTCGGGAAAGAGGCTAGGAGCGAGGCTTGGAAAGAGGCTAGGGGCGAGGCTAGGAGCGAGGCTCGGGAAAGAGGCTAGGAGCGAGGCTCGGGAAAGAGGCTAGGAGCGAGGCTTGGAAAGAGGCTAGGAGCGAGACTCGGGAAAGAGGCTAGGGGCGAGGCTAGGAGCGAGGCTCGGGAAAGAGGCTAGGAGCGAGGCTAGGAGCGACGTTAGGAGCGAGGCTAGGAGCGAGACTCGGGAAAGAGGCTAGGAGCGAGGCTCGGGAAAGAGGCTAGGAGCGAGGCTAGGAGCAAGGCTCGGGAAAGAGGCTGGGAGCGAGGCTCGGGAAAGAGGCTAGGAGCGAGGCTCGGAGCGAGGCTCAGGAAAGAGGCTAGGAGCGAGGCTCGGGAAAGAGGCTAGGAGCGAGGCTAGTTGCAAGGCTCGGGAAAGAGGCTAGGAGCGAGGCTTGGAAAGAGGCTAGGAGCGAGACTCGGGAAAGAGGCTAGGGGCGAGGCTAGGAGCGAGGCTCGGGAAAGAGGCTAGGAGCGAGGCTCGGGAAAGAGGCTAGGAGCGAGGCTCGGGAAAGAGGCTAGGAGCGAGCCTCGGGAAAGAGGCTAGGAGCGAGACTTGGAAAGAGGCTAGGAGCGAGGCTCGGGAAAGAGGCTAGGAGCGAGAATTGGAAAGAGGCTAGGAGCGAGGCTCAGGTAAGAGGCTAGGGGCGAGGCTAGGAGCGAGACTCGGGAAAGGGGCTAGGAGCGAGCCTCGGGAAAGAGGCTAGGAGCGAGACTTGGAAAGAGGCTAGGAGCGAGGCTCGGGAAAGAGGCTAGGAGCGAGGCTCGGGAAAGAGGCTAGGAGTGAGGCTCGGGAAAGAGACTAGGAGCAAGGCTCGGAAAGAGGCTCGGGAAAGAGGCTAGGAGCGAGGCTCGGGAAAGAGGCTAGGAGCGAGGCTTGGAAAGAGGCTCGGGAAAGAGGTTAGGGGCGAGGCTCGGGAAAGAGGCTAGGAGCGAGGCTCGGGAAAGAGGCTAGGAGCGAGGCTCGGGAAAGAGGCTAGGAGCGAGGCTCGGGAAAGAGGCTAGGAGCGAGGCTAGGAGCGAGGCTCGGGTAAGAGGCTAGGAGCGAGGATAGGAGCGAGGCTAGGAGCGAGGCTCGGGAAAGAGGCTAGGAGCAAGGATAGGAGCGAGATTAGGAGCGAGATTAGGAGCGAAGATAGTAGCGTTGTTAGGAGCGAGTTAGGAGCGAGGGAAGGAGCGAGGGAAGGAGAAAGGCTCGGATACGAGGCTAGGAGCGAGGCTCGGAGCGAGATTAGGAGCGAGATTAGGAGCGAGATTAGGAGCGAGATTAGGAGCAAGGATAGGAGCGAGGTTAGGAGCGAGACTAGGAGCGTTGTTAGGAGCGAGGGTAGGAGCGAGGGTAGGAGCAAAGCTCGGATACGAGGCTAGGAGCGAGGCTCGGAGCGAGATTAGGAGCGAGATTAGGAGCGAGATTAGGAGCGTTGTTAGGAGCGAGGGTAGGAGCGAGGGTAGGAGCGAGGGTAGGAGCGAGGCTAGGAGCGAGGCTCGGAGCGAGGCTAGGAGCGAGGCTAGGAGCGAGGGTAGAAGCGAGGCTAGGAGCGAGGCTCGGGAAAGAGGCTAGGAGCAAGGATAGGAGCGAGGCTCGGGAAAGAGGCTAGGAGCAAGGATAGGAGCGAGGCTCGGGAAAGAGGCTAGGAGCAAGGATAGGAGCGAGGCTCGGAGCGAGATTAGGAGCGAGGATAGGAGCGAGATTAGGAGCGAGACTAGGAGAGTTGTTAGGAGCGAGTTAGGAGTGAGGGAAGGAGCGAGACTAGGAGAGTTGTTAGGAGCGAGTTAGGAGTGAGGGTAGGAGCGAGGCTAGGAGCGAGGCTCGGAGCGAGGCTAGGAGCGAGGCTAGGAGCGAGGCTCGGAGCGAGGGTGGGAGAGAGGGTGGGAGAGAGGGTGGGAGCGAGGCTTGGAGAGAGGCTTGGAGAGAGGTTTGGAGTGAGGCTCGGAGTGAGGCTCGGAGCGAGGTTAGGAGTGAGACTCGGAGCGAGGCCAAACACACATGTAAGGGCAGGACAATAGTAGTCAGGCTCACCAGGCTGTTCTCCTTCCAGGCCTCAGGGAACTTGGGTCTCTCTTTCTCTCTGGACACCAGGACCTGCATGTCCTCAAAGGAGGGGTGGTTCCCTGCCTCTGCCTGGAACGCCACCTGATAGTCAGGCACCGCCTCTCCTGGAGGACACAGAGACGCTGTGTTACACCGAGTTACACCGTTAAATGTTCCTGTACTATCTGGAGAGCAACACCTCAACTCAAGCTAGACCTACACACACTGACAGAGAAGGGGTTAAGTCAGGAGAGCACGGTAGAATGCATATTGAGAAACACCCAGTGAGTCAGGAGAGCACGGTAGAATGCATATTGAGAAACACCCAGTGAGTCAGGAGAGCACGGTAGAATGCATATTGAGAAACACCCAGTGAGTCAGGGGAGCACGGTAGAATGCATATTGAGAAACACCCATGGAATCTGTTTCTAGAACATTCTTTGCTCACTGTGTTTATACGGAGCCTTCAGAAAGTATTCATACCCCTTGACTTTTCCCACATTTTGTTGTGTTACAGCCTGAATTTAAAATGGATTAAACTGAGATGTTGTGTTACTGGCCTCCACACAATACCCCGTAATGTCAAAGTGGACATTTTTACAAATTAAATAAAAATAAAAGCACACATTTCTTGAATCAATAAGTATTCAACCTCTTTGTTATGGCAAGAATACATAAGTTCAGGAGTAAAAATGTGCTTATTAACAAGTCACATAATAAGTTGCTTGGACTCACTCTGTGTGCAATAATAGTGTTTAACATCTCTGTACCCCACACATACAATTATCTGTAAGGTCCCTCAGTCGAGGAGTGAATTTCAAACACAGATTCAACCACACAGACCAGTGAGGTTTTCCAATTCCTCGCAAAGAAGGGCACCTATTGGTAGATGGGTAAAACATTTTTTTTTTTTTTTTAAATAGCAGATATTGAATATCCCTTTGAGCATGGTGAAGTTATTAATTACACTTTGGATGGTGTATCAATACACCCAGTCACTACAAAGATGCAGGTGTCCTTCCTAACTCAGTTGCCAGAGAGGAAGGAAACTGCTCAGGGATTTCACCATGAGGTCAATGGTGACTTTAAAACAGTTAGTGTTTAATAGCTGTGATAGGAGAAAACTGAGGATGGATCAACAACATTGTAGTTACTCCATAATACTAACCTAAATAACAGGGTGAAAAGAAGGAAGCCTGTACAGAATAAAAATATTCCAAAACATTCATCCTGTTTGCAACAAGGGACTAAAGAAATACTGCAAAAAATATAGGCAAAGCAATTCCCTTTTTGTCCTGAATACAAAGTGTTATGTTTGGGGCAAATACAATACAACACATCACTTAGTACCCCCTCTCTATATTTTCAAGCATAGTGGTGTCTGCATCATGTTATGTGTATGCTTGTAATTGTTAAGGACTGGGGAGTTTTCCAGGATAAAAAAATAACAGAATGGAACTAGACACAGGCAAAATCATAGAGGAAAGCCTTGTTCAGATGAATTCACATTTCAGCAGGACAATAATGTAAAGCACAACTCCAACTCTACCATGGAGTTTCTTACCAAGAAGACAGAGAATGTTCCTGAGTGGCCGAGTTACAGTTTTGACTTAAATCTACTTGACAATCTATGGCAAGACCTGTAAATGGTTGTCTAGCAATGATCAACAACCAACTTGACAGAGCTTGAAGAATTCTGAAATTAATAAATGGGCAAATATAGTGCAATCCAGGTGTGGAAAGCTGTTAGAGACTTACCCAGAAGGACTCACAGCTCTTAGAGACTCACCCAGAAGGACTCACAGCTCTTAGAATCTCACCCAGAAAGACTCACAGCTGTTAGAGACTCACCCAGAAAGACTCACAGCTGTTAGAGACTTACCCAGAAAGACTCACAGCTGTTAGAGACTCACCCAGAAAGACTCACAGCTCTTAGAGACTTACCCAGAAAGACTCACAGCTGTTAGAGACTCACCCAGAAAGACTCACAGCTCTTAGAGACTTACCCAGAAAGACTCACAGCTGTTAGAGACTTACCCAGAAAGACTAGCAGCTCTTAGAGACTTACCCAGAAAGACTAGCAGCTCTTAGAGACTTACCCAAAAAGACTAGCAGCTCTTAGAGACTTACCCAGAAGGACTCCCAGCTGTTAGAGACTCACCCAGAAAGACTCCCAGCTGTAATCACTACTAAAGGTGATTCTAACAGGTATTGACTCAGGGGGTTGAATACTTATGTAAATGAGATTTCTGTAACTCATTTTCAATACATTTGCTAACATTTCCAAAAACATATTTCACTTTGTCATTATGGGGCATTGTGTGTAGATGGATAAGAAAAATATATATTTAATCTATTTTGAATTCAGGCTATAACAACAACATGTAGAATAAGGGGTATGAATACTGTCTGAAGGCTCTGTATATCGGAGTCGTGTTGTTGGAACGCGTAGCTGGCCTCTCTGTTGCACCTGATCTCCCCTCCTCGCTCATATCTTTCACCCTCATGTATTTCCATTGTTAGAGGAGTCAGTCGACCATCTTGTCAATATAATAGATCATTTTTGATACACCTCATGAAGGGTCTCCCAGTAGACGAGGCCCAGGGTCAGAGGTCAGGGTTATTATCTGGGAAGAGGTCAGTACACCTCATGAAGGGTCTCCCAGTAGACGAGGCCCAGGGTCAGAGGTCAGGGTTATTACCTGGGAAGAGGTCAGTACACCTCATGAAGGTCTCCCAGTAGACGAGGCCCAGGGTTAGAGGTCAGGGTTATTACCTGGGAAGAGGTCAGTACACCTCATGAAGGTCTCCCAGTAGACGAGGCCCAGGGTTAGAGGTCAGGGTTATTACCTGGGAAGAGGTCAGTACACCTCATGAAGGTCTCCCAGTAGACGAGGCCCAGGGTCAGAGGTCAGGGTTATTACCTGGGAAGAGGTCAGTACACCTCATGAAGGTCTCCCAGTAGACGAGGCCCAGGGTCAGAGGTCAGGGTTATTACCTGGGAAGAGGTCAGTACACCTCATGAAGGGTCTCCCAGTAGACGAGGCCCAGGGTCAGAGGTCAGGGTTATTACATGGGAAGAGGTCAGTACACCTCATGAAGGTCTCCCAGTAGACGAGGCCCAGGGTCAGAGGTCAGGGTTATTACCTGGGAAGAGGTCAGTACACCTCATGAAGGTCTCCCAGTAGACGAGGCCCAGGGTTAGAGGTCAGGGTTATTACCTGGGAAGAGGTCAGTACACCTCATGAAGGTCTCCCAGTAGACGAGGCCCAGGGTCAGAGGTCAGGGTTATTACCTGGGAAGAGGTCAGTACACCTCATGAAGGTCTCCCAGTAGACGAGGCCCAGGGTCAGAGGTCAGGGTTATTACCTGGGAAGAGGTCAGTACACCTCATGAAGGTCTCCCAGTAGACGAGGCCCAGGGTCAGAGGTCAGGGTTATTACCTGGGAAGAGGTCAGTACACCTCATGAAGGTCTCCCAGTAGACGAGGCCCAGGGCGTACATGTCCACCTGCTTCAGAGCCGACTCACAGTCCCTCAGGTTCACCGCCCCCTCCAGAACCTCTGGGGCCATGTAGCGGATCGTTCCCACCTGGAGATAGACAGAACCAGTGTTATAATTCTACACTAACCCTCCAGAACCTCTGGGACCATGTAGTGGACTGGACCCACCTGGAGAGAGACAGAAGCAGTGTTATAACTCTACACTAACCCTCCAGAACCTCTGGGACCATGTAGTGGACTGGACCCACCTGGAGAGAGACAGAACCAGTGTTATAACTACACTAACCCTCCAGAACCTCTTCTGACTAAACTCACTGATGGCAGCGTTCTCCTCCTCTCCAGGCCTGACCACCTGGGGTTAGGGTTAGGGTTAAAGGTTAGGGACTCACCTCACTGATGGCAGCGTTCTCCTCCTCTCCAGGTCTGACCACCTGGGGTTAGGGTTAGAGGTCAGGGGTTAGGGACTCACCTCACTGATGGCAGCGTTCTCCTCCTCTCCAGGCCTGACCAGTCTGTTCCCCGTCAGCTTCATGGACAGACCAAAGTCACTGATCACACACGTCCCATCGTTCTTTACTAGAACATTCCTGCTGTTTAGGTCCCTGTGAGATATGGCTGGCTTGTAGATGTCTGGAAGAGAGGGGAGGAAGGGAGGGAGGAAGAAGAGAGAGAGAAAAGAGGAGGGAGAGAAAGAGGGAGAGAGGAAGGAAGAGCGAGAGGAGGGAGGGAGGAGAAAGGTAGAGAGAGAGAGAAGAGGAGGGAGAGAGAGAGGAGGAAGGGCGAGAGAGAGAGAAGAGGAGGGAAGGAGGATGGTGAGAGAAGAGGGAGGGAGGAGGAAGGGTGACAGAGAGAGGAAAGAGGAGGGAGAAGGAAGGGCGAGAGAGAGAGGAGGAAGGGTGAGAGAGAGAAGAGGAGGGAGGGAGGAGGAAGGGCGAGAAAGAGAGAAGAGGAGGGAGTGAGACGGAAGGGTGAGAGAGAGAAGGAGGGAGGGAAGAGGAAGGGTGAGAGAGAGAAGGAGGGAGTGAGACGGAAGGGTGAGAGAGAGAAGGAGGGAGGGAAGAGGAAGGGGTGAGAGAGAAGGAGGGAGGGAGGAGGAAGGGCGGGAGGAAGGGAGGAGGAAGGGCGAGAGAGAGAAGAGGAGGGAGGGAGGAGGGGGAAGGGCAGGAGAGAGAGAAGAGGAGGGAGGAGGAAGGGAAAGAAGAGGAGGGAGGAGGAAGGGAGAGAGATAAGAGGAAGGCCCATTAGTATTTGAATGTCTCCATTACTGTCTGCTTTATGTTCATGTCATGACTTAGAGCGCATTGCTGAATACTGCAGTTAATACTATGGTTGAACTGCAATATTTCACTATATAACACAGTTAATACTATGGTTGAACTGCAATATTTCACTATATAACACAGTTAATACTATGGTTGAACTGCAATATTTCACTATATAACACAGTTAATACTATGGTTGAACTGCAATATTTCACTATATAACACAGTTAATACTATGGTTAAACTGCAATATTTCACTATATTCCACAGTTAATACTACGGTTAAACTGCAATATTTCACTATATAACACAGAGAGAGACAGACAGAAAGACACAGAGACAGACAGACACACAGAGAGAGAGATAGAGAGAGAGAGAGAGAGAGAGAGAGAGACAGAGATAGAGACACAGAGAGAGAGACAGACAGAGACAGAGAGAGAGACACAGACAGAGAGAGACAGAGAGAGAGAGACAGACAGAGATAGAGAGAGAGACACAGAGAGAGACAGAGAGAGAGACAGAGAGAGAGAGAGCAGCCCTATATGCCCCATCTTGATGCCTTCTCCCTAGCCAGAAGCCCAGCAGCCTGTAGTTTGATGAAGAACAGAACAGTGTGTTCGCTCTCTAGCATGACTCCATTCTCTCCACTGGGAGTAGAGGCTGATCTGATAAAACCAATTAGTGTATCTCTGTTTTCCTCCCTGGCTTTCTAAACATGACATAAGGGAGTAGAAATGCCATGGGCCTATTGGCTAACATATTCTGCTTTGGGAAAAACATGACTTACAACCTACATCATCATCATCATCAAATATCCTCCCTCTCCCCTCCTCCTCATCATACAGGCCTTGAGGTCTCAGTATAAGTCTGTGTTCTCAAGGATTTTTTATTCACACACAGACTGGGTTAAATATAGATGAAGGTCCCAGAGCTCTGACTCCTACCTCCTCTCAGCAGCTCAGTGTGCAGGTAGGCCAGCCACCGTGTAACAGAGTGTGTGAAGGTGACTCCTACCTCCTCTCAGCAGCTCAGTGTGCAGGTAGGCCAGCCACCGTGTGACAGAGTGTGTGAAGGTGACTCCTATCTCCTCTCAGCAGGTCAGTGTGCAGGTAGGCCAGGCCCCGTGTGACAGAGTGTGTGAAGGTGACTCCTACCTCCTCTCAGCAGCTCAGTGTGCAGGTAGGCCAGCCACCGTGTGACAGAGTGTGTGAAGGTGACTCCTACCTCCTCTCAGCAGCTCAGTGTGCAGGTAGGCCAGCCACCGTGTGACAGAGTGTGTGAAGGTGACTCCTACCTCCTCTCAGCAGCTCAGTGTGCAGGTAGGCCAGGCCCCGTGTGACAGAGCGTGTGAAGGTGACTCCTACCTCCTCTCAGCAGCTCAGTGTGCAGGTAGGCCAGGCCCCGTGTAACAGAGTGTGTGAAGGTGACTCCTACCTCCTCTCAGCAGCTCAGTGTGCAGGTAGGCCAGGCCCCGTGTGACAGAGCGTGTGAAGGTGACTCCTACCTCCTCTCAGCAGCTCAGTGTGCAGGTAGGCCAGGCCCCGTGTGACAGAGCGTGTGAAGGTGACTCCTACCTCCTCTCAGCAGGTCAGTGTGCAGGTAGGCCAGACACCGTGTGACAGAGTGTGTGAAGGTGACTCCTACCTCCTCTCAGCAGGTCAGTGTGCAGGTAGGCCAGCCCCGTGTGACAGAGTGTGTGAAGGTGACTCCTACCTCCTCTCAGCAGCTCAGTGTGCAGGTAGGCCAGGCCCCGTGTGACAGAGTGTGTGAAGGTGACTCCTACCTCCTCTCAGCAGCTCAGTGTGCAGGTAGGCCAGGCCCCGTGTGACAGAGTGTGTGAAGGTGACTCCTACCTCCTCTCAGCAGCTCAGTGTGCAGGTAGGCCAGGCCCCGTGTGACAGAGTGTGTGAAGGTGACTCCTACCTCCTCTCAGCAGCTCAGTGTGCAGGTAGGCCAGGCCCCGTGTGACAGAGTGTGTGAAGGTGACTCCTACCTCCTCTCAGCAGCTCAGTGTGCAGGTAGGCCAGGCCCCGTGTGACAGAGTGTGTGAAGGTGACTCCTACCTCCTCTCAGCAGCTCAGTGTGCAGGTAGGCCAGGCCCCGTGTAACAGAGTGTGTGAAGGTGACTCCTACCTCCTCTCAGCAGCTCAGTGTGCAGGTAGGCCAGGCCCCGTGTGACAGAGTGTGTGAAGGTGACTCCTACCTCCTCTCAGCAGCTCAGTGTGCAGGTAGGCCAGGCCCCGTGTGACAGAGCGTGTGAAGGTGACTCCTACCTCCTCTCAGCAGCTCAGTGTGCAGGTAGGCCAGCCCCGTGTGACAGAGTGTGTGAAGGTGACTCCTACCTCCTCTCAGCAGCTCAGTGTGCAGGTAGGCCAGGCCCCGTGTGACAGAGTGTGTGAAGGTGACTCCTACCTCCTCTCAGCAGCTCAGTGTGCAGGTAGGCCAGGCCCCGTGTGACAGAGTGTGTGAAGGTGACTCCTACCTCCTCTCAGCAGCTCAGTGTGCAGGTAGGCCAGGCCCCGTGTGACAGAGTGTGTGAAGGTGACTCCTACCTCCTCTCAGCAGCTCAGTGTGCAGGTAGGCCAGGCCCCGTGTGACAGAGTGTGTGAAGGTGACTCCTACCTCCTCTCAGCAGCTCAGTGTGCAGGTAGGCCAGCCACCGTGTGACAGAGTGTGTGAAGGTGACTCCTACCTCCTCTCAGCAGCTCAGTGTGCAGGTAGGCCAGGCCCCGTGTGACAGAGTGTGTGAAGGTGACTCCTACCTCCTCTCAGCAGCTCAGTGTGCAGGTAGGCCAGGCCCCGTGTGACAGAGCGTGTGAAGGTGACTCCTACCTCCTCTCAGCAGGTCAGTGTGCAGGTAGGCCAGACCCGTGTGACAGAGCGTGTGAAGGTGACTCCTACCTCCTCTCAGCAGGTCAGTGTGCAGGTAGGCCAGGCCCCGTGTGACAGAGCGTGTGAAGGTGACTCCTACCTCCTCTCAGCAGGTCAGTGTGCAGGTAGGCCAGCCCCGTGTGACAGAGTGTGTGAAGGTGACTCCTACCTCCTCTCAGCAGCTCAGTGTGCAGGTAGGCCAGCCACCGTGTGACAGAGTGTGTGAAGGTGACTCCTACCTCCTCTCAGCAGGTCAGTGTGCAGGTAGGCCAGCCCCGTGTGACAGAGTGTGTGAAGGTGACTCCTACCTCCTCTCAGCAGCTCAGTGTGCAGGTAGGCCAGCCACCGTGTGACAGAGTGTGTGAAGGTGACTCCTACCTCCTCTCAGCAGCTCAGTGTGCAGGTAGGCCAGGCCCCGTGTGACAGAGTGTGTGAAGGTGACTCCTACCTCCTCTCAGCAGCTCAGTGTGCAGGTAGGCCAGGCCCCGTGTGACAGAGTGTGTGAAGGTGACTCCTACCTCCTCTCAGCAGCTCGGTGTGCAGGTAGGCCAGCCACCGTGTGACAGAGTGTGTGAAGGTGACTCCTACCTCCTCTCAGCAGGTCAGTGTGCAGGTAGGCCAGGCCCCGTGTGACAGAGCGTGTGAAGGTGACTCCTACCTCCTCTCAGCAGCTCAGTGTGCAGGTAGGCCAGCCACCGTGTGACAGAGTGTGTGAAGGTGACTCCTACCTCCTCTCAGCAGCTCAGTGTGCAGGTAGGCCAGGCCCCGTGTGACAGAGTGTGTGAAGGTGACTCCTACCTCCTCTCAGCAGCTCAGTGTGCAGGTAGGCCAGCCACCGTGTGACAGAGTGTGTGAAGGTGACTCCTACCTCCTCTCAGCAGGTCAGTGTGCAGGTAGGCCAGCCCCGTGTGACAGAGCGTGTGAAGGTGACTCCTACCTCCTCTCAGCAGCTCAGTGTGCAGGTAGGCCAGGCCCCGTGTGACAGAGTGTGTGAGGCGACAACAGCTGACCCAGTCTCCTGTCTGTAGACTCAGGTACTGACACAGAGAACCCTGGAGAGGAGGACAACATGACTTTACTGTTTCATCGTGAGACAGTGGATGAAGTTTATGACTGCCTGGCTGGGCTTTGGGACAGTGGATGAAGTTTATGACTGCCTGGCTGGGCAGTGGATGAAGTTTATGACTGTCTGGCTGGGCAGTGGATGAATAATAGTAATATTCCAGTCAGGCCAGTGAGTACAGTACTCACATGAGGGTAATATTCCAGCCAGGCCAGTAGGTACAGTACTCACATGAGGGTAATACTCCAGCCAGGCCAGTAGGTACAGTACTCACATGAGGGTAATATTCCAGCCAGGCCAATGGGTACAGTACTCACATGAGGGTAGTACTCCATGACCAGCAGGTACTCCACGCGTCCGTCGGCTGTGAGTCTCTCGTCTCCTACGATGAATCGTGCGATGTTATCATGCTCCAGCAGGGGGACACGGTAGATGGCTCGCTCGTTAACAAAGTTCTGGCGGTTCTGGTAGGTGAACACCTTGACCGCCACGGGACGCTCGTCTAAAGAACCTTTATACACTGAGCCATACCGCCCACGACCAATCAACTGGGAGGGAGAAAGAGACAGAGAGTGAGAGAGAGAGAGAACGAGAGAGAGAGAGACAGAGAGAGGAAGAGAGAGAGGGGGATATCCATTATAAGCTGGTAAGGTGATAACACTGCCATTCTAGTCTTACCTCCTACAAACAAACGACCCTCCCTCTGGCTAGAAACAAACGACCCTCCCTCTGGCTAGAAACAAACGACCCTCCCTCTGGCTAGAAACAAACGACCCTCCCTCTGGCTAGAAACAAACGACCCTCCCTCTGGCTAGAAACAAACGACCCTCCCTCTGGCTAGAAACAAACGACCCTCCCTCTGGCTAGAAACAAACGACCCTCCCTCCGGCTAGAAATAAACGACCCTCCCTACGGCTAGAAATAAATGACCCTCCCTACGGCTAGAAACAAACGACCCTCCCTACGGCTAGAAACAAACGACCCTCCCTACAGCTAGAAACAAACGATCCTCCCTCTGGCTAGAAACAAACGACCCTCCCTCTGGCTAGAAACAAACGACCCTCCCTCTGGTTAGAAACAAACGACCCTCCCTCTGGCTAGAAACAAACGACCCTCCCTCTGGCTAGAAACAAACGACCCTCCCTCTGACTAGAAACAAACGACCCTCCCTCCCTCCGGCTAGAAACAAACGACCCTCCCTCCCTCCGGCTAGAAACAAACGACCCTCCCTCCGGCTAGAAACAAACGACCCTCCCTCCGGCTAGAAATAAACGACCCTCCCTACGGCTAGAAACAAACGACCCTCCCTACGGCTAGAAACAAACGACCCTCCCTCCCTCCGGCTAGAAACAAACGACCCTCCCTCTGGCTAGAAACAAACGACCCTCCCTCTGGCTAGAAACAAACGACCCTCCCTACGGCTAGAAACAAACGACCCTCCCTCTGGCTAGAAACAAACGACCCTCCCTCCGGCTAGAAACAAACGACTCTCCCTCCGGCTAGCAACAAACGACCCTCCCTCCGGCTAGAAACAAACGACCCTCCCTCTGGCTAGAAACAAACGACCCTCCCTACGGCTAGAAATAAACGACCCTCCCTCTGGCTAGAAACAAACGACCCTCCCTCTGACTAGAAACAAACGACCCTCCCTCCCTCCGGCTAGAAACAAACGACCCTCCCTCCCTCCGGCTAGAAACAAACGACCCTCCCTCCGGCTAGAAACAAACGACCCTCCCTCCGGCTAGAAATAAACGACCCTCCCTACGGCTAGAAACAAACGACCCTCCCTACGGCTAGAAACAAACGACCCTCCCTACGGCTAGAAACAAACGACCCTCCCTCTGGCTAGAAACAAACGACCCTCCCTCTGGCTAGAAACAAACGACCCTCCCTACGGCTAGAAACAAACGACCCTCCCTCTGGCTAGAAACAAACGACCCTCCCTCCGGCTAGAAACAAACGACTCTCCCTCCGGCTAGCAACAAACGACCCTCCCTCCGGCTAGAAACAAACGACCCTCCCTCTGGCTAGAAACAAACGACCCTCCCTACGGCTAGAAATAAACGACCCTCCCTACGGCTAGAAATAAACGACCCTCCCTACGGCTAGAAACAAACGACCCTCCCTACGGCTAGAAACAAACGACCCTCCCTACGGCTAGAAACAAACGATCCTCCCTCTGGCTAGAAACAAACGACCCTCCCTCTGGCTAGAAACAAACGACCCTCCCTCTGGCTAGAAACAAACGACCCTCCCTACGGCTAGAAACAAACGACCCTCCCTACGGCTAGAAACAAACGACCCTCCCTCTGGCTAGAAACAAACGACCCTCCCTACGGCTAGAAACAAACGACCCTCCCTCTGGCTAGAAACAAACGACCCTCCCTCTGGCTAGAAACAAACGACCCTCCCTCTGGTTAGAAACAAACGACCCTCCCTCTGGCTAGAAACAAACGACCCTCCCTCTGGCTAGAAACAAATGACCCTCCCTCTGACTAGAAACAAACGACCCTCCCTCTGACTAGAAACAAACGACCCTCCCTCTGGCTAGAAACAAACGACCCTCCCTCCCTCCGGCTAGAAACAAACGACCCTCCCTCCCTCCGGCTAGAAACAAACGACCCTCCCTCTGGCTAGAAACAAACAACCCTCCCTCTGGCTACAAACAAACGACCCTCCCTCTGGCTACAAACAAACGACCCTCCCTCTGGCTACAAACAAACGACCCTCCCTCTGGCTACAAACAAACGACCCTCCCTCTGGCTAGAAACAAACGACCCTCCCTCTGGCTAGAAACAAACGACCCTCCCTCTGGCTAGAAACAAACGACCCTCCCTCTGGCTAGAAACAAACGACCCTCCCTACGGCTAGAAACAAACGACCCTCCCTCTGGCTAGAAACAAACGACCCTCCCTCTGGCTAGAAACAAACGACCCTCCCTCTGGCTAGAAACAAACGACCCTCCCTCTGGCTAGAAACAAACGACCCTCCCTCTGGCTAGAAACAAACGACCCTCCCTCTGGCTAGAAACAAACGACCCTCCCTCCCTCCGGCTAGAAACAAACGACCCTCCCTCCCTCCGGCTAGAAACAAACGACCCTCCCTCCCTCCGGCTAGAAACAAACGACCCTCCCTCTGGCTAGAAACAAACGACCCTCCCTCCCTCCGGCTAGAAACAAACGACCCTCCCTCCGGCTAGAAACAAACGACCCTCCCTCCGGCTAGAAACAAACGACCCTCCCTACGGCTAGAAACAAACGACCCTCCCTCTGGCTAGAAACAAACAACCCTCCCTCTGGCTAGAAACAAACGACCCTCCCTCTGGCTAGAAACAAACGACCCTCCCTCTGGCTAGAAACAAACGACCCTCCCTCTGGCTAGAAACAAACGACCCTCCCTCTGGCTAGAAACAAACGACCCTCCCTCTGGCTAGAAACAAACGACCCTCCCTCCGGCTAGAAACAAACGACCCTCCCTCCGGCTAGAAACAAACGACCCTCCCTCCCTCCGGCTAGAAACAAACGACCCTCCCTCTGGCTAGAAACAAACGACCCTCCCTCCGGCTAGAAACAAACGACCCTCCCTCCGGCTAGAAACAAACGACCCTCCCTCCGGCTAGAAACAAACGACCCTCCCTACGGCTAGAAACAAACGACCCTCCCTACGGCTAGAAACAAACGACCCTCCCTACGGCTAGAAACAAACGACCCTCCCTACGGCTAGAAACAAACGACCCTCCCTCTGGCTAGAAACAAACGACCCTCCCTCTGGCTAGAAACAAACGACCCTCCCTCTGGCTAGAAACAAACGACCCTCCCTCTGGCTAGAAACAAACGACCCTCCCTCCCTCCGGCTAGAAACAAACGACCCTCCCTCTGGCTAGAAACAAACGACCCTCCCTCTGGCTAGAAACAAACGACCCTCCCTCCGGCTAGAAACAAACGACCCTCCCTCCGGCTAGAAACAAACGACCCTCCCTCCGGCTAGAAACAAACGACCCTCCCTCTGGCTAGAAACAAACGACCCTCCCTACGGCTAGAAACAAACGACCCTCCCTACGGCTAGAAACAAACGACCCTCCCTACGGCTAGAAACAAACGACCCTCCCTCTGGCTAGAAACAAACGACCCTCCCTCTGGCTAGAAACAAACGACCCTCCCTCTGGCTAGAAACAAACAACCCTCCCTACGGCTAGAAACAAACGACCCTCCCTCTGGCTAGAAACAAACGACCCTCCCTCTGGCTAGAAACAAACGACCCTCCCTCTGGCTAGAAACAAACGACCCTCCCTCTGGCTAGAAACAAACGACCCTCCCTCTGGCTAGAAACAAACAACCCTCCCTCTGGCTAGAAACAAACGACCCTCCCTACGGCTAGAAACAAACGACCCTCCCTCTGGCTAGAAACAAACGACCCTCCCTACGGCTAGAAACAAACGACCCTCCCTCTGGCTAGAAACAAACGACCCTCCCTCTGGCTAGAAACAAACGACCCTCCCTACGGCTAGAAACAAACGACCCTCCCTCTGGCTAGAAACAAACGACCCTCCCTCCGGCTAGAAACAAACGACCCTCCCTCCGGCTAGAAACAAACGACCCTCCCTCCCTCCGGCTAGAAACAAACGACCCTCCCTCCCTCCGGCTAGAAACAAACGACCCTCCCTACGGCTAGAAACAAACGACCCTCCCTCTGGCTAGAAACAAACGACCCTCCCTCCGGCTAGAAACAAACGACCCTCCCTCCCTCCGGCTAGAAACAAACGACCCTCCCTCCCTCCGGCTAGAAACAAACGACCCTCCCTCTGGCTAGAAACAAACGACCCTCCCTCCGGCTAGAAACAAACGACCCTCCCTCCGGCTAGAAACAAACGACCCTCCCTCCGGCTAGAAACAAACGACCCTCCCTCCGGCTAGAAACAAACGACCCTCCCTCCGGCTAGAAACAAACGACCCTCCCTCTGGCTAGAAACAAACGACCCTCCCTACGGCTAGAAACAAACGACCCTCCCTACGGCTAGAAACAAACGACCCTCCCTACGGCTAGAAACAAACGACCCTCCCTACGGCTAGAAACAAACGACCCTCCCTCTGGCTAGAAACAAACGACCCTCCCTCTGGCTAGAAACAAACGACCCTCCCTACGGCTAGAAACAAAAGACCCTCCCTGCGGCTAGAAAGCACATTTTTATAGGACCTTTCTTCTTCTCTTTTTAACCACAGTTCATAGAAACATGTTTTCACATAAGTAGACACTGGTAGGGTGCTGGAGAGAATGAACATGAGGTTGAAAAGTGGTGGAGTTGTCCTTTAAGGCTGTCCAGGTCGAGGCTCTGAGGCTACTGCCTCCATCATGTCATAATAACCCTAAGTTACTACAACACCACTACTCACCTCTAGTAGTTTAAGGCTGTCCAGGTCGAGGCTGGGCTCTGAGGCTGCTACAACACCACTACTCACCTCTAGTAGTTTAAGGCTGTCCAGGTCGAGGCTGGGCTCTGAGGCTGCTGCCTCCATCATGTCCATGTTGTGTAGTCCCTGTTTCCTGTCTCCACTCAGCATGCGGTACCCGAAGAACAGCGCCACGATCAGCACCGCTACTATGGAGACAGACGCCAGGGCGATCACGATGGTCTCCTCGCGGTACAGCGGCCGCGGGTCTGGGGACGATGACATCACACAGCAGAGGTTAGGGGTCAGAGTTGGATAGAGATCCTACATCCTAAAACACAGCTTCTATGTTGAATATAATTTCTATGGGGCCAAGGTCACATTTCCATTTCAGGGTCATAGCACCACACAGAGATAAACATAGCTTGGTCTATAGACTTTAAAAAAGGTAAATGTTTCTCCTTCACAAGCTAGAGAGCCAGTTCACCCTGCTTACGATGTGCGTCGCTCTCTAACATCCATCCATTCACTCACTTCACACACAGAGCTAACTAAACTAATGGACACTTTCAGGAACAGCTGTCAACAGGGGGATCTTCAAGAGATCTCCTGTCTTTAATATCAAACATGAGATACAACTTAGTGTGACATCATACACACAGACGGTTAAAAACGCACTACTACTGTCTACTAACAGATAAAACTCACTACTACTGTCTACTAACAGATATAATTCACTACTACTGTCTACTAACAGATAAAACTCACTACTACTGTCTACTAACAGATAAAACTCACTACTACTGTCTACTAACAGATATAATTCACTACTACTGTCTACTAACAGATATAACTCACTACTACTGTCTACTAACAGATAAAACTCACTACTACTGTCTACTAACAGATATAACTCACTACTACTGTCTACTAACAGATAAAACTCACTACTACTGTCTACTAACAGATATAACTCACTACTACTGTCTACTAACAGATAAAACTCACTACTACTGTCTACTAACAGATATAACTCACTACTACTGTCTACTAACAGATATAACTCACTACTACTGTCTACTAACAGATATAACTCACTACTACTGTCTACTAACAGATATAACTCACTACTACTGTCTACTAACAGATAAAACTCACTACTACTGTCTACTAACAGATATAACTCACTACTACTGTCTACTAACAGATAAAACTCACTACTACTGTCTACTAACAGATATAACTCACTACTACTGTCTACTAACAGATATAACTCACTACTACTGTCTACTAACAGATAAAACTCACTACTACTGTCTACTAACAGATAAAACTCACTACTACTGTCTACTAACAGATATAACTCACTACTACTGTTTACTAACAGATATAACTCACTACTACTGTTTACTAACAGATATAACTCACTACTACTGTCTACTAACAGATATAACTCACTACTACTGTCTACTAACAGATATAACTCACTACTACTGTCTACTAACAGATATAACTCACTACTACTGTCTACTAACAGATAAAACTCACTACTACTGTCTACTAACAGATATAACTCACTACTACTGTCTACTAACAGATATAACTCACTACTACTGTTTACTAACAGATACAACTCACTACTACTGTCTACTAACAGATACAACTCACAACTACTGTCTACTAACAGATAAAACTCACTACTACTGTCTACTAACAGATATAACTCACTACTACTGTCTACTAACAGATAAAACTCACTACTACTGTCTACTAACAGATAAAACTCACTACTACTGTCTACTAACAGATAAAACTCACTACTACTGTCTACTAACAGATAAAACTCACTACTACTGTCTACTAACAGATATAACTCACTACTACTGTTTACTAACAGATATAACTCACTACTACTGTCTACTAACAGATAAAACTCACTACTACTGTCTACTAACAGATATAACTCACTACTACTGTCTACTAACAGATAAAACTCACTACTACTGTCTACTAACAGATATAACTCACTACTACTGTCTACTAACAGATACAACTCACTACTACTGTCTACTAACAGATAAAACTCACTACTACTGTCTACTAACAGATATAACTCACTACTACTGTCTACTAACAGATAAAACTCACTACTACTGTCTACTAACAGATATAACTCACTACTACTGTCTACTAACAGATAAAACTCACTACTACTGTCTACTAACAGATATAACTCACTACTACTGTCTACTAACAGATAAAACTCACTACTACTGTCTACTAACAGATATAACTCACTACTACTGTCTACTAACAGATATAACTCACTACTACTGTCTACTAACAGATATAACTCACTACTACTGTCTACTAACAGATATAACTCACTACTACTGTCTACTAACAGATAAAACTCACTACTACTGTCTACTAACAGATATAACTCACTACTACTGTCTACTAACAGATAAAACTCACTACTACTGTCTACTAACAGATATAACTCACTACTACTGTCTACTAACAGATATAACTCACTACTACTGTCTACTAACAGATAAAACTCACTACTACTGTCTACTAACAGATAAAACTCACTACTACTGTCTACTAACAGATATAACTCACTACTACTGTCTACTAACAGATATAACTCACTACTACTGTTTACTAACAGATATAACTCATTACTACTGTCTACTAACAGATATAACTCACTACTACTGTCTACTAACAGATATAACTCACTACTACTGTCTACTAACAGATATAACTCACTACTACTGTCTACTAACAGATAAAACTCACTACTACTGTCTACTAACAGATATAACTCACTACTACTGTCTACTAACAGATATAACTCACTACTACTGTTTACTAACAGATACAACTCACTACTACTGTCTACTAACAGATACAACTCACAACTACTGTCTACTAACAGATAAAACTCACTACTACTGTCTACTAACAGATATAACTCACTACTACTGTCTACTAACAGATAAAACTCACTACTACTGTCTACTAACAGATAAAACTCACTACTACTGTCTACTAACAGATAAAACTCACTACTACTGTCTACTAACAGATAAAACTCACTACTACTGTCTACTAACAGATATAACTCACTACTACTGTTTACTAACAGATATAACTCACTACTACTGTCTACTAACAGATAAAACTCACTACTACTGTCTACTAACAGATATAACTCACTACTACTGTCTACTAACAGATAAAACTCACTACTACTGTCTACTAACAGATATAACTCACTACTACTGTCTACTAACAGATAAAACTCACTACTACTGTCTACTAACAGATATAACTCACTACTACTGTCTACTAACAGATATAACTCACTACTACTGTCTACTAACAGATATAACTCACTACTACTGTCTACTAACAGATATAACTCACTACTACTGTCTACTAACAGATAAAACTCACTACTACTGTCTACTAACAGATATAACTCACTACTACTGTCTACTAACAGATAAAACTCACTACTACTGTCTACTAACAGATATAACTCACTACTACTGTCTACTAACAGATATAACTCACTACTAATGTCTACTAACAGATAAAACTCACTACTACTGTCTACTAACAGATAAAACTCACTACTACTGTCTACTAACAGATATAACTCACTACTACTGTCTACTAACAGATATAACTCACTACTACTGTTTACTAACAGATATAACTCATTACTACTGTCTACTAACAGATATAACTCACTACTACTGTCTACTAACAGATATAACTCACTACTACTGTCTACTAACAGATATAACTCACTACTACTGTCTACTAACAGATAAAACTCACTACTACTGTCTACTAACAGATATAACTCACTACTACTGTCTACTAACAGATATAACTCACTACTACTGTTTACTAACAGATACAACTCACTACTACTGTCTACTAACAGATACAACTCACAACTACTGTCTACTAACAGATAAAACTCACTACTACTGTCTACTAACAGATATAACTCACTACTACTGTCTACTAACAGATAAAACTCACTACTACTGTCTACTAACAGATAAAACTCACTACTACTGTCTACTAACAGATAAAACTCACTACTACTGTCTACTAACAGATAAAACTCACTACTACTGTCTACTAACAGATATAACTCACTACTACTGTTTACTAACAGATATAACTCACTACTACTGTCTACTAACAGATAAAACTCACTACTACTGTCTACTAACAGATATAACTCACTACTACTGTCTACTAACAGATAAAACTCACTACTACTGTCTACTAACAGATATAACTCACTACTACTGTCTACTAACAGATACAACTCACTACTACTGTCTACTAACAGATAAAACTCACTACTACTGTCTACTAACAGATATAACTCACTACTACTGTCTACTAACAGATAAAACTCACTACTACTGTCTACTAACAGATATAACTCACTACTACTGTCTACTAACAGATACAACTCACTACTACCGTCTACTAACAGATACAGTTGAAGTCGGAAGTTTACATGCACTTAGGTTGGAGTCATTAAAACTAGTTTTTTCAACCACAAACTAACAAACTATAGTTTTGGCAAGTCGGTTAGGACATCTACTTGGTGAATGACACAAGTCATTTTTCCAAAAAGTGTTTACAGCCAGATTATTTCACTTATAATTCACTGTATCACAATTCCAGTGGGTCAGAAGTTGAAATACACTAAGTTGACTGCCTTTAAACAGCATCATGTTGTGGGGTGCTTTGCTGCAGGAGGGACTGGTGCACTTCACAAAATAGATGTCACCATGAGGGAGGAAAATTTTGTGGATATATTGAAGCAACATCTCAAGACATCAGTCAGGAAGTTAAAGCTTGGTCGCAAATGGGTCTTCCAAATGGACATTGACCCCAAGCATACTTCCAAAGTTGTGGCAAAATGGCTTAAGGACAAAGTCAAGGTATTAGAGTGGCCATCACAAAGCCCTGACCTCAATCCCATAGAACATTTGTGGGCAGAACTGAAAAAGCGTGTGCGGGCAAGGAGGCCTACAAACCTGACTCAGTTACATCAGCTCTGTCAGGAGGAATGGGCCAAAATTCACCCAACTTAGATATACAATCTGCTCTACCACCACCACCCATAGATATACAATCTGCTCTATCACCACCACCCATAGATATACAATCTGCTCTACTACCACCACCCATAGATATACAATCTGCTCTACCACCACCCATAGATATACAATCTGCTCTACCACCACCCATAGATATACAATCTGCTCTACCACCACCACCCATAGATATACAATCTGCTCTACCACCACCACCCATAGATATACAATCTGCTCTACCACCACCACCCATAGATATACAATCTGCTCTACTACCACCCATAGATATACAATCTGCTCTACTACCACCCATAGATATACAATCTGCTCTACCACCACCACCCATAGATATACAATCTGCTCTACTACCACCACCCATAGATATACAATCTGCTCTACCACCACCACCCATAGATATACAATCTGCTCTACCACCACCACCCATAGATATACAATCTGCTCTACCACCACCCATAGATATACAATCTGCTCTACCACCACCCATAGATATACAATCTGCTCTACCACCACCCATAGATATACAATCTGCTCTATCACCACCACCCATAGATATACAATCTGCTCTACTACCACCACCCATATATATACAATCTGCTCTACCACCACCACCCATAGATATACAATCTGCTCTATCACCACCACCCATAGATATACAATCTGCTCTACCACCACCACCCATAGATATACAATCTGCTCTACCACCACCACCCATAGATATACAATCTGCTCTACCACCACCACCCATAGATATACAATCTGCTCTACTACCACCCATAGATATACAATCTGCTCTACTACCACCCATAGATATACAATCTGCTCTACCACCACCCATAGATATACAATCTGCTCTACCACCACCCATAGATATACAATCTGCTCTACCACCACCCATAGATATACAATCTGCTCTACCACCACCACCCATAGATATACAATCTGCTCTACTACCACCACCCATATATATACAATCTGCTCTACCACCACCACCCATAGATATACAATCTGCTCTATCACCACCACCCATAGATATACAATCTGCTCTACCACCACCCATAGATATACAATCTGCTCTACCACCACCACCCATAGATATACAATCTGCTCTACCACCACCACCCATAGATATACAATCTGCTCTACCACCACCACCCATAGATATACAATCTGCTCTACTACCACCACCCATAGATATACAATCTGCTCTACTACCACCACCCATAGATATACAATCTGCTCTACCACCACCACCCATAGATATACAATCTGCTCTACCACCACCACCCATAGATATACAATCTGCTCTACCACCACCCATAGATATACAATCTGCTCTACCACCACCCATAGATATACAATCTGCTCTACCACCACCACCCATAGATATACAATCTGCTCTACCACCACCACCCATAGATATACAATCTGCTCTACCACCACCACCCATAGATATACAATCTGCTCTACCACCACCACCCATAGATATACAATCTGCTCTACCACCACCACCCATAGATATACAATCTGCTCTACCACCACCACCCATAGATATACAATCTGCTCTACCACCACCACCCATAGATATACAATCTGCTCTACCACCACCACCCATAGATATACAATCTGCTCTACCTCCACCACCCATAGATATACAATCTGCTCTACCACCACCACCCATAGATATACAATCTGCTCTACCACCACCACCCATAGATATACAATCTGCAAACTTTCTACTTTTAAACTCGGACAAAACAGAGATCCTTGTTCTAGGTCCCAAGAAACAAAGAGATCTTCTGTTGAATCTGACAATGAATCTTGATGGTTGTACAGTCGTCTCAAATAAAACTGTGAAGGACCTCGGCGTTACTCTGGACCCTGATCTCTCTTTTGACGAACATATCAAGACTGTTTCAAGGACAGCTTTTTTCCATCTACGTAACATTGCAAAAAACTACCAGGTGTGAAACAGGGAAGAGACTCAGGGGTTATGCTAATATGGTATAGAGCAGACCTAACTCACTCCATTAAATTAATCAAAACAGGAACATTTTACATTTGGCTAGAAATTCAAAAGGAAATTATCTTAACAGAGAAAAATGTCCTCCTGTGTGCTACCTATATCCCCCCAATAGAATCCCCATACTTTAATAAAGACAGCTTCTCCATCCTGGAGGGGGAAATCAATCATTTCCAGGCCCAGGGACATGTATTAGTCTGTGGCGACCTAAATGCCAGAACTGGACAAGAACCTGACACCCTCAGCACACAGGGGGACAAACACCTGCCTGGAGGTGACAGCATTCCCTCCCCCATATGCCCCCCTAGGCACAACTATGACAACATAACCAACAAAAACGGGTCACAACTCCTGCAGCTCTGGGTATGTACATAGTCAATGGTAGGCTTCGAGGGGACTCCTATGGTAGGTAGACCTATAGCTCATCTCTTGACAGTAGCACTGTAGACTACTTTATCACTGACCTCAACCCAGAGTCTCTCAGAGCATTCAGTCAGCCCACTGACACCCCTATCAGACCACAGCAAAATCACAGTCTACTTGAAAAGAGCAATACTCAATCATGAGGCATCAAAGCCAAAGGAACTGAGTAACATTAAGAAATGCTATAGATGGAAGGAATGCAGTTTGGAAACCTACCAAAAAACAATTAGGCAACAACAAATTCAATCCCTTTTAGACAATTTCCTGGGTAAAACGTTCCACTGCAATAGTGAAGGTATAAACTTGGCAGTAGAAAATCTTAACAGTATATTTGACCTCTCAGCTTCCCTATCAAATCTAAAAATCTCAAATAGAAAACCGAAGAAAATGAACAACAATGACAAATGGTTTGATGAAGAATGCAAAAATCTAAGAAAGAAATTGAGAAACCTGTCCAACCAAAAACATAGAGACCCGGAAAACCTGAGTCTACGCCTTCACTATGGTGAATCACTAAAACAACACAGAAATACACTACGAAAAAAGAAGGAACAGCACGTCAGAAATCAGCTCAATTTAATTGAAGAATCCATAGACTCTAACCACTTCTGGGAAAATTGGAAAACACTAAACAAACAACAACACGAAGAATTATCTATCCAAAATGGAGATATATGGGTAAACCACTTCTCCAATCTTTTTGGCTCTATAACAAAGAATAAAGAGCAAAAACATATACATGATCAAATACAAATCCTAGAATCAACTATTAAAGACTACCAGAACCCACTGGATTCTCCAATTACCTTGAATGAGTTACAGGACAAAATATAAACCCTCCAACCCAAAAAGGCCTGTGGTGTTGATGGTATCCTCAATGAAATTATCAAATATACAGACAACAAATTCCAATTGGCTATACTAAAACTCTTTAACATCGTCCTCAGCTCTGGCATCTTCCCCAATATTTGGAACCAAGGACTGATCACCCCAATCCACAAAAGTGGAGACCAATTTGACCCCAATAACTACCGTGGGATGTGCGTCAACAGTAACCTTAATCCTCTGCATTATCATTAACAGCAGACTCGTACATTTCCTCAGTGAAAACAATGTACTGAGCAAATATCAAATTGGCTTTTTACCAAATTACCATACGACAGACCACGTATTCACCCTACACACCCTAATTGACAAACAAACAAACCAAAACAAAGGCAAAGTCTTCTCATGCTTTTTTGATTTCAAAAAAGCCTTCGACTCAATTTGGCATGAGGGTCTGCTATACAAATTGATGGAAAGTGGTGTTGGGGGTAAAACATACGACATTATAAAATCCATGTACACAAACAACAAGTGTGCGGTTAAAATTGGCAAAAAACACACACATTTCTTCCAACAGGGCCGTGGGGTGAGACAGGGATGCAGCTTAAGCCCCACCCTCTTCAACATATATATCAACGAATTGGCGAGGGCACTAGAACAGTGTGCAGCACCCGGCCTCACCCTACTAGAATCTGAAGTCAAATGTCTACTGTTTGCTGATGATCTGGTGCTTCTGTCCCCAACCAAGGAGGGCCTACAGCAGCACCTAGATCTTCTGCACAGATTCTGTCAGACCTGGGCCCTGACAGTAAATCTCAGTAAGACCAAAATAATGGTGTTCCAAAAAAGGTCCAGTCGCCAGGACCACAAATTCCATCTAGACACTGTTGCCCTAGAGCACACAAAAAACTATACATACCTCGGCCTAAACATCAGCGCCACAGGTAACTTCCACAAAGCTGTGAACGATCTGAGAGACAAGGCAAGAAGGGCCTTCTATGTCATCAAAAGGAACATAAAATTCAACATACCAATTAGGATCTGGCTAAACATACTTGAATCAGTCATAGAGCCCATTACCCTTTATGGTTGTGAGGTCTGGGGTCCGCTCACCAACCAAGACTTCACAAAATGGGACAAACACCAAATTGAGACTCTGCATGCAGAATTCTGCAAAAATATCCTCCGTGTACAACGTAGAACACCAAATAATGCATGCAGAGCAGAATTAGGCCGATACCCACTAATTATCAAAATCCAGAGAAGAGACGTTAAATTCTACAACCACCTAAAAGGAAGCGATTCCCAAACCTTCCATAACAAAGCCATCACCTACAGAGAGATGAACCTGGAGAAGAGTCCCCTAAGCAAGCTGGTCCTAGGGCTCTGTTCACAAACACAAACAGACCCCACAGAACCCCAGGACAGATACACAATTAGACCCAACCAAATCATGAGAAAACAAAAAGATAATTACTTGACACATTGGAACGAATTAACAAAAAAACAGAGCAAACTAGAATGCTATTTGGCCCTAAACAGAGAGTACACAGTGGCAGAATACCTGACCACAGTGACTGACCCAAACTTAAGGAAAGCTTTGACTATGTACAGACTCAGTGAGCATAGCCTTGCTATTGAGAAAGGCCGCCATAGGCAGACCTGGCTCTCAAGAGAAGACAGGCTATGTGCTCACTGCCCACAAAATGAGGTGGAAACTGAGCTGCACTTCCTAACCTCCTGCCAAATGTATGACCATATTAGAGACACATATTTCCCTCAGACCCACAAAGAATTCGAAAACAAATCCAATTTTGATAAACTCCCATATCTATTGGGTGAAATACCACAGTGTTTCATCACAGCAGCAAGATGTGTGACCTGTTGCCACAAGAAAAGGTCAACCAGTGAAGAACAAACACCATTGTAAATATTTATGCTTATTTATTTTCCCTTGTGTACTTTAACCATTTGCACATTGTTACAACACTGTATATATATAATATGACATTTGTAATGTCTTTATTGTTTTGAAACTTCTGTATGTGCAATGTTTACTGTTCATTTTTATTTTGTAATTTCACTTTTGTGTGTTGTCTACCTCACTTGCTTTGGCAATGTTAACACATGTTTCCCATGCCAATAATGCCCCTTGAATTGAATTGAGAGAGGAGAGGGATGGAGAGAGAGGAGAGCAGAGGGATGGAGGGAGAGGAGAGGGATGGAGGGAGGGAGAGGAGCGGGATGGAGGGAGGGAGAGGAGAGTGGGATGGAGAGAGAGGAGAGTGGGATGGAGAGAGAGGAGAGTGGGATGGAGAGAGAGGAGAGGGGGATGGAGAGAGAGGAGAGGGGGATGGAGAGAGAGGAGAGGGATGGAGAGAGAGGAGAGGGATGGAGAGAGAGGAGAGAGGGATGGAGAGAGAGGAGAGAGGGATGGAGAGAGAGGAGAGGGATGGAGAGAGAGGAGAGAGGGATGGAGAGAGAGGAGAGAGGGATGGAGAGAGAGGAGAGAGGGATGGAGAGAGAGGAGAGAGGGATGGAGAGAGAGGAGAGGGATGGAGAGAGAGGAGAGGGATGGAGAGAGAGGAGAGGGATGGAGGGAGAGAGAGGAGAGAGGGATGGAGGGAGAGAGAGGAGAGGGATGGAGGGAGAGAGAGGAGAGGGATGGAGGGAGAGAGAGGAGAGGGGGATGGAGGGAGAGAGAGGAGAGGGATGGAGGGAGAGAGAGGAGAGGGATGGAGGGAGAGGAGAGGGATGGAGGGAGAGGAGAGGAGAGGGATGGAGAGAGAGGAGAGGAGAGGGATGGAGAGAGAGGAGAGGAGAGGGATGGAGAGAGAGGAGAGGGATGACTGCAGTCTCCATAGGAACCAAGCGGACTTGCTTGATATGACTCACTCCACCTCATAGCAGACAGTCAGACACAGTAGTGAGGAGTGAACAACATTAGTCATGTTATCTTCCTGTACTGTATAACACTAGTACCAAGTACTACAAAGGCACTTAGCTCGTCTGGTAGGCTTGCGTCACTGGGCAGCTCGCGTCTGATTTTCCCTATTGTAGTCCGTAATAGTTTTCAAGCCCTTCCACATCCGACGAGCGTCAGAGCCGGTGTAGTAGGATTCAATATTAATGCTGCAATGATGCTTTGCCTGTTTGATGGTTCGTCTGAGGGCATAGCAGGATTTCTTATAAGTGTCTTAAAAACGCTCCTTAAAAGCGGCAGCTCTAGCCTTTAGCTCGGTGCGGATGTTGCCTGTAATCCATGGCTTCTGGTTGGGGTATGTACGTACGGCCACTGTTGGGACGACATCGTCAATGCACTTATTGATGAAGCCGGTGACTGAGGTGGTGTACTCCTCAATGCCATTGGATGAATCCCGGAACATATTCCAGTCAGACAAGGGGACTCGCTAACAAAACATTCCTGTAGCGTAGCATCCGCGTCATCTGACCACTTCCGTATTGAGCAAGTCACTGGTACTTCCTGCTTTAGTTTTTGCTTGTTAGCAGGAATCAGGAGGATATAATTATGGTCAGATATGCCAAATGGAGGGTGGGGGAGAGCTTTGTACGTGTCTCTGTGTGTGGAGTAAAGGTGGTCTAGGATTTGTTTTCCCTCTGGTTGCACATGTGACATGCTGGTAAAAATGTGGTAAAACTGATTTAAGTTTCCCTGCATTAAAGTCCCCGGCCACTAGGAGCACCGCTTCTGGGTGAGTATTTTCCTGTTTGCTTATGGCCTTATAGAGTTGGTTGAGTACGGTCTTAGTGCCAGCATCGGTTTGTGGTGGTAAATAAATGGCTACGAATTATACAGATGAGAACTCTCTTGGTAGGTAGTGTGGTCTACAGCTTATCATAAGGTACTCTACCTCAGACGAGCAATACCTCGAGACTTCTTTAATACTAGACATCGCGCACCAGCTGTTATTGACAAAAAGGCACACACCCCCACCCCTCGTCTTACCAGACGTAGCTTCTCTGTTCTGCCGGTGCATGGAAAATCCCACCAGCTCTATATTATCCGTGTCGTCGTTCAGCCACGTCTCGGTGAAACATAAGATAATACAGTTTTTAAATGTCCCTTTGGAATATTTTAATAGTAGGTCATCAATTTTATTGTCCAATGATTGCACGTTAGCAAGTAGAACGGATGGCAGTGGGAGTTTACTCGCTACAGTATAGTTTCCACTTCACAATAACAGCACTTACAGTTGACAGGGGCATCTCTAGCAGGGCAGAAATTTGACTAAGTCACTGAGCTCTTCAGTACGGGCCATTCTCCTGCCAATGTTTGTCTATGGAGATTGCTTGGCTTTGTGCTCGATTTTATACACCTGTCAGCAACAAGTGTGGCTGAAATAGCCAAATCCACAATCATCTGAAGGGGTGTCCATATACTCTTGGCCATATCGTGTCTAATCACCAGAACAATATGCAGCCCCGTGCCAAACAAAACAACACTCTCTCCTCTCCTGGTTAGAAATATGGACCTAATCAGAACAACAATAAATTGCAATATTGACATGTGCATATATCCATATCACAAGAGGCTGCAAAGTTTTTTTAAACGCCATGAATGTAACATTCAAATGTAATAAGTGTCCCCTGGGAAACTCTGATCAACACTTTGGTTCCTACCCTGTCACAACAACTTCTAGGTGTACCAGTCCTTGTCATTAGTTGTCATAACAAACACCAACCATGGAAACCAAATGAGTATTCTGAATCTTACAGTTTCCAAGTGTTTTGATCTAAATCGCAAGTAAAATCGCAATATTTGGTAAAAAACAAAAAAAAGGCAATTCCATTATTTGTCCAGCTTTAATAATGTTTACATATCTGGTATTACTCATCTCATATGTATACACTGTATTCTATTCTACTGTATCTTAGTCTATGTATATACTGTATTTACTATTCTACTGTATCTTAGTCCATGTATTACTCATCTCATATGTATATACTGTATTCTATTATACTGTATCTTAGTCTATGCTGCTCTGACATTGCTCATCCATATATTTATATATTCTTTATTCCATTCCTTTAATTAGATTTGTGTGTATTAGGTAGTTGTTGGGGAATTGTTAGATTACTTGTTAGATATTACTGCACTGTCGGAACTAGAAGCACAAGCATTTCACTACACTCTTATTAACAATAATAACACCTGCTAAACATGTGACCAATAACATGTGATTTGTTGCAGCCCTGACGGTAACCCTGGTAACCTCCTGACCATGCTAATCTCCACTCCTCTAGGAAACTTCCTGTTTATTGTGGCTGAGCCAAGCCAAATACCAGACTAAAACCAGACTAAAACCAGACTAAAACCAAACTAAAACCAGACTAAAACCAGACTAAAACCAAACTAAAACCAGACTAAAACTTCAAAAAATATGGACTAGTTTAGAAGATCCTCTGCGTGACCTGCACATAGGTTAGCTAGAAACGTACTAACGACCACTTCTCTCTGACGTTATACTACTAATGACACGAGGAGAAACATCACAACTCCCACTGTTGTGTCGCTGTGTAGTGTGTGTACGGGGTTAGGGGTCAGAGGTTAAGTGTCATCGTACTTACATAGCTGTGTAAAGGAGGGGTTAGGGGTCAGAGGTTAAGTGTCATCGTACTTACATAGCTGTGTAAAGGAGGGGTTAGGGGTCAGAGGTTAAGTGTCATCGTACTTACATAGCTGTGTAGAGGTGGGGCTGGGCGGGGGGTCAGGGTTAGAGGTTAAGTGTCATCGTACTTACATAGCTGTGCAGAGGTGGGGCTGGGCGGGGGGTCAGGGTTAGAGGTTAAGTGTCATCGTACTTACATAGCTGTGCAGAGGTGGGGCTGGGCGGGGGGTCAGGGTTAGAGGTTAAGTGTCATCGTACTTACATAGCTGTGCAGAGGTGGGGCTGGGCGGGGGGTCAGGGTTAGAGGTTAAGTGTCATCGTACTTACATAGCTGTGCAGAGGTGGGGCTGGGCGGAGGGTCAGGGTTAGAGGTTAAGTGTCATCGTACTTACATAGCTGTACAGAGGTGGGGCTGGGCGGGGGGTCAGGGGTTATGGTACGTACATAGCTGTGTAGAGGTGGGGCTGGGCGGGGGGTCAGGGGTTATGGTACGTACATAGCTGTGTAGAGGTGGGGCTGGGCGGGGGGTCAGGGGTTATGGTACGTACATAGCTGTGTAGAGGTGGGGCTGGGCGGGGGGTCAGGGGTTATGGTACGTACATAGCTGTGTAGAGGTGGGGCGTGGCGGGGGGTCAGGGGTTATGGTACGTACATAGCTGTGTAGAGGTGGGGCGTGGCGGGGGGTCAGGGGTTATGGTACGTACATAGCTGTGTAGAGGTGGGGCGTGGCGGGGGGTCAGGGGTTATGGTACGTACATAGCTGTGTAGAGGTGGGGCGTGGCGGGGGGTCAGGGGTTATGGTACGTACATAGCTGTGTAGAGGTGGGGCGTGGCGGGGGGTCAGGGGTTATGGTACGTACATAGCTGTGTAGAGGTGGGGCGTGGCGGGGGGTCAGGGGTTATGGTACGTACATAGCTGTGTAGAGGTGGGGCGTGGCGGGGGGTCAGGGGTTATGGTACGTACATAGCTGTGCAGAGGTGGGGCGTGGCGGGGGGTCAGGGGTTATGGTACGTACATAGCTGTGTAGAGGTGGGGCGTGGCGGGGGGTCAGGGGTTATGGTACGTACATAGCTGTGCAGAGGTGGGGCGTGGCGGGGGGTCAGGGGTTATGGTACGTACATAGCTGTGCAGAGGTGGGGCGTGGCGGGGGGTCAGGGGTTATGGTACGTACATAGCTGTGCAGAGGTGGGGCGTGGCGGGGGGTCAGGGGTTATGGTACGTACATAGCTGTGCAGAGGTGGGGCGTGGCGGGGGGTCAGGGGTTATGGTACGTACATAGCTGTGTAGAGGTGGGGCGTGGCGGGGGGTCAGGGGTTATGGTACGTACATAGCTGTGTAGAGGTGGGGCGTGGCGGGGGGTCAGGGGTTATGGTACGTACATAGCTGTGCAGAGGTGGGGCGTGGCGGGGGGTCAGGGGTTATGGTACGTACATAGCTGTGCAGAGGTGGGGCGTGGCGGGGGGTCAGGGGTTATGGTACGTACATAGCTGTGTAGAGGTGGGGCGTGGCGGGGGGTCAGGGGTTATGGTACGTACATAGCTGTGCAGAGGTGGGGCGTGGCGGGGGGTCAGGGGTTATGGTACGTACATAGCTGTGCAGAGGTGGGGCGTGGCGGGGGGTCAGGGGTTATGGTACGTACATAGCTGTGCAGAGGTGGGGCGTGGCGGGGGGTCAGGGGTTATGGTACGTACATAGCTGAGTAGAGGTGGGGCGTGGCGGGGGGTCAGGGGTTATGGTACGTACATAGCTGTGTAGAGGTGGGGCGTGGCGGGGGGTCAGGGGTTATGGTACGTACATAGCTGAGTAGAGGTGGGGCGTGGCGGGGGGTCAGGGGTTATGGTACGTACATAGCTGTGCAGAGGTGGGGCGTGGCGGGGGGTCAGGGGTTATGGTACGTACATAGCTGTGTAGAGGTGGGGCGTGGCGGGGGGTCAGGGGTTATGGTACGTACATAGCTGTGTAGAGGTGGGGCGTGGCGGGGGGTCAGGGGTTATGGTACGTACATAGCTGTGTAGAGGTGGGGCGTGGCGGGGGGTCAGGGGTTATGGTACGTACATAGCTGAGTAGAGGTGGGGCGTGGCGGGGGGTCAGGGGTTATGGTACGTACATAGCTATGCAGAGGTGGGGCGTGGCGGGGGGTCAGGGGTTATGGTACGTACATAGCTGTGTAGAGGTGGGGCGTGGCGGGGGGTCAGGGGTTATGGTACGTACATAGCTGTGTAGAGGTGGGGCGTGGCGGGGGGTCAGGGGTTATGGTACGTACATAGCTGTGTAGAGGTGGGGCGTGGCGGGGGGTCAGGGGTTATGGTACGTACATAGCTGAGCAGAGGTGGGGCGTGGCGGGGGGAAGTCCTCGGTGAAGTTGACGTTACACATGTTGGTGCTGCAGCAGCAGAACCTGTAGGTCCCGTTCTGAATCTGAGACGGAGTGGTCGTAACCACGCAACGGTCGTCATGGCACTCCTGCTGGTCCCCGATGTGAGTCCAGCAACCTGGGAGAGGAGAGAGAGAGAGGATGAGGAGACTGGTGTGGACAGGATGAGAGAGAGATGAGGATACTGGTGTGGACAGGATGAAAGAGAGAGAGGGGGAGAGAGAGAGAGAGATGAGGAGACTGGTGTAGACAGGATGAGAGAGAGATGAGGATACTGGTGTGGACAGGATGAGAGAGAGAGAGGGGGAGAGAGAGAGAGAGATGAGGAGACTGGTGTAGACAGGATGAGAGAGAGAGAGAGGGGTAGAGAGAGAGATGAGGAGACTGGTGTGGACAGGATGAGAGAGAGAGAGAGAGGGGTAGAGAGAGAGATGAGGAGACTGGTGTGGACAGGATGAGAGAGAGAGAGAGAGGGGTAGAGAGAGAGAGGGGTAGAGAGAGAGATGAGGAGACTGGTGTGGACAGGATGAGAGAGAGAGAGAGGGGTAGAGAGAGAGATGAGGAGACTGGTGTGGACAGGATGAGAGAGAGAGAGAGAGAGGGGGAGAGAGAGGGGAGGAGACTGGTGTGGACAGGATGAGAGAGAGAGAGGGGTAGAGAGAGAGATGAGGAGACTGGTGTGGACAGGATGAGAGAGAGAGAGAGGGGTAGAGAGAGAGATGAGGAGACTGGTGTGGACAGGATGAGAGAGAGAGAGAGAGAGGGAGAGAGAGAGAGAGATGAGGAGACTGGTGTGGACAGGATGAGAGAGAGATGAGGATACTGGTGTGGACAGGATGAGAGAGAGAGAGAGAGAGGGAGAGAGAGAGAGAGAGATGAGGAGACTGGTGTGGACAGGATGAGAGAGAGAGAGGGGGAGAGAGAGAGAGAGATGAGGAGACTGGTGTAGACAGGATGAGAGAGAGAGAGGGGTAGAGAGAGAGATGAGGAGACTGGTGTGGACAGGATGAGAGAGAGAGAGAGGGGTAGAGAGAGAGATGAGGAGACTGGTGTGGACAGGATGAGAGAGAGAGAGAGAGAGGGGGAGAGAGAGAGAGAGATGAGGAGACTGGTGTGGACAGGATGAGAGAGAGATGAGGATACTGGTGTGGACAGGATGAGAGAGAGAGAGAGGGGGAGAGAGAGAGAGAGATGAGGAGATTGGTGTGGACAGGATGAGAGAGAGATGAGGATACTGGTGTGGACAGGATGAGAGAGAGAGAGATGGGGAGAGAGAGAGAGAGATGAGGAGACTGGTGTAGACAGGATGAGAGAGAGAGAGAGAGAGGGGGAGAGAGATGAGGAGACTGGTGTAGACAGGATGAGAGAGAGAGAGAGGGGTAGAGAGAGAGAGAGATGAGGAGACTGGTGTGGACAGGATGAGAGAGAGAGAGATGGGGAGAGAGAGAGAGAGATGAGGAGACTGGTGTGGACAGGATGAGAGAGAGAGAGAGGGGTAGAGAGAGAGATGAGGAGACTGGTGTGGACAGGATGAGAGAGAGATGAGGATACTGGTGTGGACAGGATGAGAGAGAGAGAGGGGGAGAGAGAGAGAGAGATGAGGAGACTGGTGTGGACAGGATGAGAGAGAGAGAGAGAGAGGGGGAGAGAGATGAGGAGACTGGTGTAGACAGGATGAGAGAGAGAGAGAGGGGTAGAGAGAGAGAGAGATGAGGAGACTGGTGTGGACAGGATGAGAGAGAGATGAGGATACTGGTGTGGACAGGATGAGAGAGAGAGAGATGGGGAGAGAGAGAGAGAGATGAGGAGACTGGTGTGGACAGGATGAGAGAGAGAGAGAGAGAGGGGGAGAGAGATGAGGAGACTGGTGTAGACAGGATGAGAGAGAGAGAGAGAGGGGGAGAGAGATGAGGAGACTGGTGTAGACAGGATGAGAGAGAGAGAGAGGGGTAGAGAGAGAGAGAGATGAGGAGACTGGTGTGGACAGGATGAGAGAGAGAGAGAGAGAGGGGGAGAGAGATGAGGAGACTGGTGTAGACAGGATGAGAGAGAGAGAGAGGGGTAGAGAGAGAGAGAGATGAGGAGACTGGTGTGGACAGGATGAGAGAGAGAGAGATGGGGAGAGAGAGAGATGAGGAGACTGGTGTGGACAGGATGAGAGAGAGATGAGGAGACTGGTGTGGACAGGATGAGAGAGAGAGAGAGAGAGGGGGAGAGAGAGAGAGGAGGAGACTGGTGTAGACAGGATGAGAGAGAGAGAGAGGGGTAGAGAATCTGAAACCGAACCCACTGCTGAGCCCCACCACCACCATCACCTACAGAGACATGCTAACCAAGCTGGTCCTGGGGCTCTGTTCACAAACACAAACAGACCCCACAGAGCCCCAGGACAGCAACACAATTAGACCCAACTAAATCATTTGGCCCTAAACAGAGAGTACACAGTGGCAGAATACCTGACCACAGTGACTGACCCAAACTTAAGGAAAGCTTTGACTATGTACAGACTCAGTGAGCATAGCCTTGCTATTGAGAAAGGCCGCCGTAGGCAGAACTGGCTCTCAAGAGAAGACAGGTTATGTGCTCACTGCCCACAAAATGAGGTGGAAACTGAGCTGCACTTCCTCACCTCCTGCCAAATGTATGACCATATTAGAGACACATATTTCCCTCAGACCTACAAAGAATTAGAAAACAAATCCAATTTTGATAAACTCCCCTATCTACTGGGTGAAATACCACAGTGTGACATCACAGCAGCAAGACTTGTGGCCCGATGCCACGAGAAAAGGCCAACCAGTGAAGAACAAACAACATTGTAAATTAGGGATGCACGATATATCGGTAAGCATATCGGAATCGGACGATATTAGTTAAAATGCCAACAAAGGCATCGGCCCGATGTCTAGTTTAACACAGATGTGCAAAACCGATGTCAAAGCTGACGTGCATACCTGTATAACGTAGGTAGTGAGGTACATACCTATATAACGTAGGTAGATGACATAATAACGGCACGATAAATACTGCTCTACACGTGCAACACAGCATTTCTAACCTAGACCACAATGTCTGCTGTGGACATTGTTAGATGCACTATTGTAAAGTGGTTGTTCCACTGGATATCATAAGGTGAATGCACCAATTTGTAAGTCGCTCTGGATAAGAGCGTCTGCTAAATGACTTAAATGTAAATGTAAATGTAAATGCTGTGTGGCTCTATGTTAAAGTTTCAAAGGAAGAGAAAAGGCCATATGCAACGTTTGTGCTGCTATTATTTCCCGAGGAGGGGAGGAAGTGACATCTTTCAAAACCTAATGACTCATTAGAAAGTGCATCACCCCCAGACGTTCAGACAATCCACAGAACAAAAGCTGAAAACAACTAAGCTCACACTTCCAGCAGTCATCTGAAAGAGTAAGAACATTTCAGCGAAACGACTCAAAAGGCCAGATCCATTAACGCCAAGATAATGGGATTCATTGGCATTGACAATCAACCGGTCTCTGTCGTGGATGATGTTGGCTTTTGCTTTTTCCGTAAAGGTTTTTTGAAATCTGACACAGCGGTTGCTTTAAGGAGAGGTATATCTATAATTCCATGTGTATAACTTGTATTATCATCTACATTTATGATGAGTATTTCTGTTGAAACGATGTGGCTATGCAAAATCACTTGATGTTTTTGGAACTAGTGAATGTACTGCGCCAATGTAAACTCCGATTTTTTTATATAAATATGAACTTCATCAAACAAAACATACATGTATTGTGTAACATGAAGTCCTATGAGTGTCATCTGATGAAGATCATCAAAGGTTAGTGATTCATTTTATCTCTATTTCTGCTTTTTGTGACTGCTATCTTTCGCTGGAAAAATGGCTGTGCTTATTGTGGTTTGGTGTGACCTAACATAATCGTTTGTAGTGCTTTCGCTGTAAAGCACATTTGAAATCGGACACTTTGGTGGTATTAACAACACAATTGCCTTTAAAATGGTATAAGACACATGTATGTTTGAGGAATTTTAATTATGAGATTTCTGTTGTTTGAATTTGGCGCCCTGCACATTCACTGGCTGTTGTCATATCGATCCCATTAGCGGGAATGCAGCCATAAGTTTTTAACAGGTATTCTCTCTTTACTGTGTCTCCACCATGCTCGATGCTAGGTACAAGGACCGCTACTTCGTTAACAGGTATTCTCTCTTTACTGTGTCTCCACCATGCTCGATGCTAGGTACAAGGACAGCTACTTCGTTAACAGGCATTCTCTCTTTACTGTGTCTCCACCATGCTCGATGCTAGGTACAAGGACCGCTACTTCGTTAACAGGTATTCTCTCTTTACTGTGTCTCCACCATGCTCGATGCTAGGTACAAGGACCGCTACTTCGTTAACAGGTATTCTCTCTTTACTGTGTCTCCACCGTGCTCGATGCTAGGTACAAGGACCGGTACTTCGTCTCCACCGCGCTCGATGCTAGGTACAAGGACCGGTACTTCGTCTCCACCGCGCTCGATGCTAGGTACAAGGACCGGTACTTCGTCTCCACCGTGCTCGATGCTGGGTACAAGGACCGGTACTTCGTCTCCACCGCGCTCGATGCTAGGTACAAGGACCGGTACTTCGTTAACAGGCATTCTCTCTTTACTTCGTCTCCACCGCGCTCGATGCTAGGTACAAGGACCGGTACTTCGTCTCCACCGTGCTCGATGCTGGGTACAAGATGGAAACAGATACAGTGACAGTGCGCTCCGAGGAAGAGGCCACGGACAGACACAGTGACAGTGCGCTCCGAGGAAGAGAGGCCACGGACAGACACAGTGACAGTGCGCTCCGAGGAAGAGAGGCCACGGACAGACACAGTGACAGTGCGCTCCGAGGAAGAGAGGCCACGGACAGACACAGTGACAGTGCGCTCCGAGGAAGAGAGGCCACGGACAGACACAGTGACAGTGCGCTCCGAGGAAGAGGCCACGGACAGACACAGTGACAGTGCGCTCCGAGGAAGAGAGGCCACGGACAGACACAGTGACAGTGCGCTCCGAGGAAGAGGCCACGGACAGACACAGTGACAGTGCGCTCCGGGGAAGAGAGGCCACGGACAGACACAGTGACAGTGCGCTCCGGGGAAGAGGCCACGGACAGACACAGTGACAGTGCGCTCCGAGGAAGAGGCCACGGACAGACACAGTGACAGTGCGCTCCGAGGAAGAGAGGCCACGGACAGACACAGTGACAGTGCGCTCCGAGGAAGAGGCCACGGACAGACACAGTGACAGTGCGCTCCGGGGAAGAGAGGCCACGGACAGACACAGTGACAGTGCGCTCATAGGAAGAGAGGCCACGGACAGACACAGTGAGAGTGCGCTCCGAGGAAGAGGCCACGGACAGACACAGTGACAGTGCGCTCCGAGGAAGAGGCCACGGACAGACACAGTGACAGTGCGCTCCGAGGAAGAGGCCACGGACAGACACAGTGACAGTGCGCTCCGAGGAAGAGGCCACGGACAGACACAGTGACAGTGCGCTCCGAGGAAGAGGCCACGGACAGACACAGTGACAGTGCGCTCCGAGGAAGAGGCCACGGACAGACACAGTGACAGTGCGCTCCGGGGAAGAGGCCACGGACAGACACAGTGACAGTGCGCTCCGAGGAAGAGGCCACGGACGGACACAGTGACAGTGCGCTCCGAGGAAGAGAGGCCACGGACAGACACAGTGACAGTGCGCTCCGAGGAAGAGAGGCCACGGACAGACACAGTGACAGTGCGCTCCGAGGAAGAGGCCACGGACAGACACAGTGACAGTGCGCTCCGGGGAAGAGAGGCCACGGACAGACACAGTGACAGTGCGCTCCGAGGAAGAGGCCACGGACGGACACAGTGACAGTGCGCTCCGAGGAAGAGGCCACGGACAGACACAGTGACAGTGCGCTCCGGGGAAGAGGCCACGGACAGACACAGTGACAGTGCGCTCCGAGGAAGAGGCCACGGACAGACACAGTGACAGTGCGCTCCGAGGAAGAGGCCACGGACAGACACAGTGACAGTGCGCTCCGGGGAAGAGGCCACGGACAGACACAGTGACAGTGCGCTCCGAGGAAGAGGCCACGGACAGACACAGTGACAGTGCGCTCCGAGGAAGAGGCCACGGACAGACACAGTGACAGTGCGCTCCGAGGAAGAGAGGCCACGGACAGACACAGTGACAGTGCGCTCCGAGGAAGAGAGGCCACGGACGGACACAGTGACAGTGCGCTCCGAGGAAGAGAGGCCACGGACAGACAGAGTGACAGTGTGCTCCGAGGAAGAGAGGCCACGGACAGACACAGTGACAGTGCGCTCCGAGGAAGAGAGGCCACGGACAGACAGAGTGACAGTGCGCTCCGAGGAAGAGAGGCCACGGACAGACACAGTGACAGTGCGCTCCGAGGAAGAGAGGCCACGGACAGACACAGTGACAGTGCGCTCCGAGGAAGAGAGGCCACGGACAGACACAGTGACAGTGCGCTCCGAGGAAGAGAGGCCACGGACAGACAGAGTGACAGTGCGCTCCGAGGAAGAGAGGCCACGGACAGACACAGTGACAGTGCGCTCCAAGGAAGAGAGACCACGGACAGACACAGTGACAGTGCGCTCCGAGGAAGAGAGGCCACGGACAGACACAGTGACAGTGCGCTCCGAGGAAGAGAGGCCACGGACGGACACAGTGACAGTGCGCTCCGAGGAAGAGAGGCCACGGACAGACAGAGTGACAGTGCGCTCCGAGGAAGAGAGGCCACGGACAGACACAGTGACAGTGCGCTCCGAGGAAGAGAGGCCACGGACAGACAGAGTGACAGTGCGCTCCGAGGAAGAGAGGCCACGGACAGACACAGTGACAGTGCGCTCCGAGGAAGAGAGGCCACGGACAGACACAGTGACAGTGCGCTCCGAGGAAGAGAGGCCACGGACAGACACAGTGACAGTGCGCTCCGAGGAAGAGAGGCCACGGACAGACAGAGTGACAGTGCGCTCCGAGGAAGAGAGGCCACGGACAGACACAGTGACAGTGCGCTCCGAGGAAGAGAGACCACGGACAGACACAGTGACAGTGCGCTCCGAGGAAGAGAGGCCACGGACAGACACAGTGACAGTGCGCTCCGAGGAAGAGAGGCCACGGACAGACACAGTGACAGTGCGCTCCGAGGAAGAGAGGCCACGGACAGACACAGTGACAGTGCGCTCCGAGGAAGAGAGGCCACGGACAGACACAGTGACAGTGCGCTCCGAGGAAGAGGCCACGGACGGACACAGTGACAGTGCGCTCCGGGGAAGAGAGGCCACGGACAGACACAGTGACAGTGCGCTCCGAGGAAGAGGCCACGGACGGACACAGTGACAGTGCGCTCCGAGGAAGAGGCCACGGACAGACACAGTGACAGTGCGCTCCGAGGAAGAGAGGCCACGGACAGACACAGTGACAGTGCGCTCCGAGGAAGAGAGGCCACGGACAGACACAGTGACAGTGCGCTCCGAGGAAGAGGCCACGGACGGACACAGTGACAGTGCGCTCCGGGGAAGAGAGGCCACGGACAGACACAGTGACAGTGCGCTCCGAGGAAGAGGCCACGGACGGACACAGTGACAGTGCGCTCCGAGGAAGAGTGCGCTCCGAGGAAGTGACAGTGCGCTCCGAGGAAGAGGCCACGGACAGACACAGTGACAGTGCGCTCCGGGGAAGAGGCCACGGACAGACACAGTGACAGTGCGCTCCGAGGAAGAGGCCACGGACAGACACAGTGACAGTGCGCTCCGAGGAAGAGGCCACGGACAGACACAGTGACAGTGCGCTCCGGGGAAGAGGCCACGGACAGACACAGTGACAGTGCGCTCCGAGGAAGAGGCCACGGACAGACACAGTGACAGTGCGCTCCGAGGAAGAGAGGCCACGGACGGACACAGTGACAGTGCGCTCCGAGGAAGAGAGGCCACGGACAGACAGAGTGACAGTGCGCTCCGAGGAAGAGAGGCCACGGACAGACACAGTGACAGTGCGCTCCGAGGAAGAGAGGCCACGGACAGACACAGTGACAGTGCGCTCCGAGGAAGAGAGGCCACGGACAGACACAGTGACAGTGCGCTCCGAGGAAGAGAGGCCACGGACAGACACAGTGACAGTGCGCTCCGAGGAAGAGAGGCCACGGACAGACAGAGTGACAGTGCGCTCCGAGGAAGAGAGGCCACGGACAGACACAGTGACAGTGCGCTCCGAGGAAGAGAGGCCACGGACAGACACAGTGACAGTGCGCTCCGAGGAAGAGGCCACGGACAGACACAGTGACAGTGCGCTCCGAGGAAGAGAGGCCACGGACAGACACAGTGACAGTGCGCTCCGAGGAAGAGAGGCCACGGACAGACACAGTGACAGTGCGCTCCGAGGAAGAGAGGCCACGGACAGACACAGTGACAGTGCGCTCCGAGGAAGAGGCCACGGACGGACACAGTGACAGTGCGCTCCGAGGAAGAGAGGCCACGGACAGACAGAGCTGAATCTTCACTGCTTGACATGTATGATGAGATCCTGGTTGAGAATGAAACGACTGAACAAATGAACAACGAAACAGCACAGCAAGTAAGTGAAAGTAAGTGAAAGAAATAGGTTTTGATGATGTTTTACTGGTAATGGGGACATATGTAAACAAAATAACTGTGTGTTTCAACTATTTAACTGTACTAGAATGCTTAAACGGCCGCACATTTTTTAAATATCGGTTACTGGTATCGGGTTTTTTGGATATCGGTATCGGACAAAAATGTCATATCGGTGTATCACTATTGTAAATACAACAAATATTTATGTTAATTTTTTATTTATTTCATACTTCAACTATTTGAACACTGTACATAGCCAACAATCTAACATTTGACTCGACCTTCGCCTCCCGAGCCCGTTGGGGAGTTACAGCGATGAGACAAGATCGAAAAAGGAGAGAAAATACAACAACAAAAAATAATGTGTGTGTGAGAGAAAGAGAGAGAGAGAGAGAGAGAGACAGAGACAGAGAGAGAGAGAAACTGAGAGAGAGACAGAGACAGAGAGAGAGAGAAAGAGAGACAAAGAGAGAGAAAGAGAGAGAGAAAGAGACAGAGAGAGAGAGAGAAACAGAGAGAGAGAGAAACAGAGAGAGAGAGAAACAGAGAGAGAGAGAAAGAGAGACAAAGAGAGAGAAAGAGAGAGAGAGAGAAACAGAGAGAGAGAGAAACAGAGAGAGAGAGAGAAACAGAGAGAGAGAGAAAGAGAGACAGAGAAAGCAAGATCAGGACAGAGAGAGAAGAGGGAGAAACTGTTTTACATGAACACCAGGTATATGTCCCCATCTTTACTGAGTGTGTGTGTGTGTAGATATACCCTGTTTGAACAAGTGTATGTCCCCATATCTATTGTGTGTGTGTGTGTGTGTGTGTGTGTGTGTGTGTGTGTGTGTGTGTGTGTGTGTGTGTGTGTGTGTGTGTGTGTGTGCGCGTGCGTGCGTGCGTGCGTGCGTGCGTGCGTGCGTGCGTACGTACCCTGTTTGACCAGGTGTGTCTCTCCGTCTCTAGTCTTCTCCCACAGGCCATAGCATCGAGAGCCCTTACTGCAGCGTATAGTAGCATTCCCTCTGGTCATAGGCCAGTCTCCTCCTCCTGCTCCTCCTCCTACACCTCCTCCTACACCTCCTCCTCCTACACCTCCTCCTGCCACACGCTGCTCCTCATACTGCTGCTGCTGGTCGTTGAACGCACACTCACGCTCCTCGCTCTGGGCACCTAGAGACAGAGAGAGAGAGGGAGAGCGGGGGGAGTGGGGGAGGGGGGGGCAGGGAGAAGAGGGAGGGAGGGAGAAGAGAGGGGGGAGGGAGTGGGGAGGGGGGGGCAGGGAGAAGAGGGAGGGAGGGAGAAGAGAGGGGGGAGGGAGTGGGGAGGGGGGGGCAGGGAGAAGAGGGAGGGAGGGAGAAGAGAGGGGGGAGGGAGTGGGGAGGGGGGGCAGGGAGAAGAGGGAGGGAGGGAGAAGAGAGGGGGGAGGGAGTGGGGAGGGGGGGCAGGGAGAAGAGGGAGGGAGGGAGAAGAGAGGGGGGAGGGAGTGGGGAGGGGGGGCAGGGAGAAGAGGGAGGGAGGGAGAAGAGAAAGGGGGGAGGGAGGGAGTGGGTGAGGGGGACAGGGAGAAGAGAGAGGGGAAGGGAGAGATATAGAAAAGTTAGTGAAAATCATTTGCTCCCTTTATTTTCTGAGACAGAAAAGCTAACGGATGTTTCAGAGCTGAAATATCTCTCTGTTATCTCAGAGCTGGAATATCTCTGTTATCTCAGAGCTGGAATATCTCTCTGTTATCTCAGAGCTGGAATATCTCTCTGTTATCTCAGAGCTGGAATATCTCTCTGTTATCTCAGAGCTGGAATATCTCTCTGTTATCTCAGAGCTGGAATATCTCTCTGTTATCTCAGAGCTGGAATATCTCTCTGTTATCTCAGAGCTGGAATATCTCTCTGTTATCTCAGAGCTGGAATATCTCTCTGTTATCTCAGAGCTGGAATATCTCTCTGTTATCTCAGAGCTGGAATATCTCTCTGTTATCTCAGAGCTGGAATATCTCTCTGTTATCTCAGCATTGGTCTCAGTGAGTTTACAGGTCATATCGCAGCAGCATGGGGTTACATCAGGGGTCTTCAACCTTTTCTTGCACAGGGACACCAATCATACATTAGCAAAAACAATGTCTTATGATGAATGTGAAGGTGAATGATCAACGATAACTAATAAACATTTTAAAAGAGTGATGATCTTCTTGTGTTTTAAATATACTGAACAAAAATCTAACCGCAACATGAAACAAGTTCTCAGATTTTACTGTTACAGGAAATCAGTCCATTGAAATGAATTCATTAGGCTCTAATCTATGGATTTCACATGACTGGGAATACAGATATACATCTGTTGGTGACCTTTTAAATCAGATCAGAAAACCAGTCAGTATCTGGTGTGGACACCATTTGTCTCATGCAGTGCGACACATCTCCTTCACATAGAGTTGAATGTTGTCCCACTCCCCTTCAATCAAATCCAATTGTATTTGTCACATGCGCCGGATACAATACAGAGTCAGGGGGAGGGAGGGGAGAGAGTAGAGTCAGGGGGAGGGAGGGGAGAGAGTAGAGTCAGGGGGAGGGAGGGGAGAGAGTAGAGTCAGGGGGAGGGAGGGGAGAGAGTAGAGTCAGGGGGAGGGAGGGGAGAGAGTAGAGTCAGGGGGAGGGAGGGGAGGGGAGAGAGTAGAGTCGGGGGGAGGGAGAGAGTAGAGTCAGGGGGAGGGAGGGGAGAGAGTAGAGTCAGGGGGAGGGAGGGGAGAGAGTAGAGTCAGGGGGAGGGGGAGGGAGGGGAGAGAGTAGAGTCGGGGGGAGGGAGGGGAGAGAGTAGAGTCGGGGGGAGGGGGAGGGAGAGAGTAGAGTCAGGGGGAGGGAGGGGAGAGAGTAGAATCAGGGGGAGGGAGGGGAGAGAGTAGAGTCAGGGGGAGGGAGGGGAGAGAGTAGAGTCAGGGGGAGGGAGGGGAGAGTAGAGTCGGGGGGAGGGAGGGGAGAGAGTAGAGTCAGGGGGAGGGAGGGGAGAGTGAGGAGTCAGGGGGAGAGAGGGGAGAGAGTCGAGTCGGGGGGAGGGAGGGGAGAGAGTAGAGTCGGGGGGAGGGGAGAGAGTAGAGTCAGGGGGAGGGAGGGGAGAGAGTAGAGTCGGGGGGAGGGGAGAGAGTAGAGTCAGGGGGAGGGAGGGGAGAGAGTAGAGTCAGGGGGAGGGGAGAGAGTAGAGTCAGGGGGAGGGGGAGGGAGGGGAGAGAGTAGAGTCGGGGGGAGGAAGGGGAGAGTGAGGAGCTGGGAACAGAACGTTCTATAAGATAAGTTTTACTGTGGACCTTCATTCTAATCTAAACCCCTCCTCCTCTTCCTCCTCCCTGTCTCTTCGTCCCAGCTAACAACATTTTAGGATGTTCAGTAAGCGAACACGATTAAAGATATCACATGTAAAGTATTGGAGTTGGCCACTTGACTGAAGGATATTAGCTCTGAAGAGATATCAACAGGATATGGGTCTAAGTTAGATCATCTGGTTGAATCTGTGTTTGTGGTTATACTTCCTGGAACAGAACAGATGAGCAGAGGGATAAACCACTTCAACTAAATGACTGAGAAACCTCCTCCTGTCTCTGACCACTGCAGCAGACCCTCATCTACAGGAGGCCCTCAGCTACAGGAGGCCTTCATTTACACCAGGCCCTCGGCTACAGCAGGCCCTCGGCTACACCAGGCCCTCGGCTACACCAGGCACTCGGCAACACCAGGCCCTCGGCTACACCAGGCCCTCGGCTACACCAGGCCCTCGGCTACACCAGGCCCTCGGCTACACCAGGCCCTCGGCTACACCAGGCACTCGGCAACACCAGGCCCTCGGCTACACCAGGCCCTCGGCTACACCAGGCCCTCGGCAACACCAGGCCCTCGGCTACACCAGGCCCTCAGCAACACCAGGCCCTCAGCAACACCAGGCCCTCAGCAACACCAGGCCCTCAGCAACACCAGGCCCTCACCTACAGCAGGCCCTCAGATACACCAGGCCCTCAGCTACACCAGGCCCTCAGCTACACCAGGCCCTCACCTACAGCAGACCCTCAGCTACAGCAGGCCAGCAGGAGCGGTAATGTCACCAACCCAGACTGTATACTGGGGTCCAAAGACAGACTCTTACATAGTTGAATATAGATCTAGAGAGAATACAGAAGCCTGTGATTTTAGGCCTACAGTCTGTCAACCAACCCCGGATCCGGACCCAGAACGGGGTCAATAAGAGCCGCAGGTCCAGACTAAAAAAAGCGTCCTACAGTCAGGGGGAGGCGACCACTCAGCCAGAGTTGCAGTCCCAGCTGACAAAACAACCGGGGCAGACAGGAAACTAAAGAAACAAAGCACCACTCAGCGTCTCAAAGACTGGACCTGGCAGCTCTAAACTCCAGCACCACTCAGCATCTCAAAGACTGGACCTGGCAGCTCTAAACTCCAGCACCACTCAGCATCTCAAAGACTGGACCTGGCAGCTCTAAACTCCAGCACCACTCAGCATCTCAAAGACTGGACCTGGCAGCTCTAAACTCCAGCACCACTCAGCATCTCAAAGACTGGACCTGGCAGCTCTAAACTCCAGCACCACTCAGCATCTCAAAGACTGGACCTGGCAGCTCTAAACTCCAGCACCACTCAGCATCTCAAAGACTGGACCTGGCAGCTCTAAACTCCAGCACCACTCAGCATCTCAAAGACTTGACCTGGCAGCTCTAAACTCCAGCACCACTCAGCATCTCAAAGACTGGACCTGGCAGCTCTGAACTCCAGCACCACTCAGCATCTCAAAGACTGGACCTGGCAGCTCTAAACTCCAACACCACTCAGCATCTCAAATATAGGACCTGGCAGCTCTAAACTCCAGCACCACTCAGCATCTCAAAGACTGGACCTGGCAGCTCTAAACTCCAGCACCACTCAGCATCTCAAAGACTGGATCTGGCAGCTCTAAACTCCAGCACCACTCAGCATCTCAAAGACTTGACCTGGCAGCTCTAAACTCCAGCACCACTCAGCATCTCAAAGACTGGACCTGGCAGCTCTAAACTACAGCACCACTCAGCATCCCAAAGACTGGACCTGGCAACTCTAAACTCCAGCACCACTCAGCATCTCAAAGACTGGACCTGGCAGCTCTAAACTCCAGCACCACTCAGCATCTCAAAGACTGGACCTGGCAGCTCTAAACTCCAGCACCACTCAGCATCTCAAAGACTTGACCTGGCAGCTCTAAACTCCAGCACCACTCAGCATCTCAAAGACTGGACCTGGCAGCTCTAAACTCCAGCACCACTCAGCATCTCAAAGACTGGACCTGGCAGCTCTAAACTCCAGCACCACTCAGCATCTCAAAGACTGGACCTGGCAGCTCTAAACTCCAGCACCACTCAGCATCTCAAATATAGGACCTGGCAGCTCTAAACTCCAGCACCACTCAGCATCTCAAAGACTGGACCTGGCAGCTCTAAACTCCAGCACCACTCAGCATCTCAAAGACTGGACCTGGCAGCTCTAAACTCCAGCACCACTCAGCATCTCAAAGACTTGACCTGGCAGCTCTAAACTCCAGCACCACTCAGCATCTCAAAGACTGGACCTGGCAGCTCTAAACTCCAGCACCACTCAGCATCTCAAAGACTGGACCTGGCAGCTCTAAACTCCAGCACCACTCAGCATCTCAAAGACTGGACCTGGCAGCTCTAAACTCCAGCACCACTCAGCATCTCAAATATAGGACCTGGCAGCTCTAAACTCCAGCACCACTCAGCATCTCAGCCAGGTTGCCTCCCAAATAGCATCCTATACCCTATTTAGTGCACTAGTTATGGGCCCTGGTCTAAAGTGGTGGACTACATAGGGAATAGGGTACATTTGGGACGTAGCCTCGGAGTCACAGCTTACAGTCACAATGTCCCAATACGACGCTGGAACTCACAGAGCCGTCTCTCTCTGTACCCATTAAACCATCAGCAAGTACTTCCACACTCTAATGCAAGCCTTTACCAAACCCCTGTACACCAGAGGAGAGGGAGAGAGAGAGAGAGAGAGAGAGAGAGAGAGAGAGATCCCTGTACACCAGAGGAGAGGGAACGACAGAGAGAGAGAGAGAGAGAGAGAGAGAGAGAGAGAGAGAGAGAGAGAGAGAGATCCCTGTACACCAGAGGAGAGGGAACGAGAGAGAGAGAGAGAGAGATTCCTGTACACCAGAGGAGAGGGAACGAGAGAGAGACAGAGAGATCCCTGTACACTAGAGGAGAGGGAGAGAGAGAGAGAGAGAGAGAGAGAGATCCCTGTACACCAGAGGAGAGGGAGAGAGAGAGAGAGAGAGATCCCTGTACACCAGAGGAGAGGGAACGAGAGAGAGAGAGAGAGAGATCCCTGTACACCAGAGGAGAGGGAAGAGAGAGAGAGAGATCCCTGTACACCAGAGGAGAGGGAACGAGAGAGAGAGAGAGAGAGAGAGAGAGAGAGAGAGAGAGAGAGAGAGAGATCCCTGTACACTAGAGGAGAGGGAACGAGAGAGAGACAGATCCCTGTACACCAGAGGAGAGGGAACGACAGAGAGAGAGAGAGAGAGAGAGAGAGAGAGAGATCCCTGTACACCAGAGGAGAGGGAGAGAGAGAGAGAGAGAGATCCCTGTACACCAGAGGAGAGGGAGAGAGAGAGAGAGAGAGATCCCTGTACACCAGAGGAGAGGGAACGAGAGAGAGAGAGAGAGAGAGAGAGATCCCTGTACACCAGAGGAGAGGGAGAGAGAGAGAGAGAGAGATCCCTGTACACCAGAGGAGAGGGAACGAGAGAGAGAGAGAGAGGGATCCCTGTACACCAGAGGAGAGGGGACGAGAGAGAGAGAGAGAGATCCCTGTACACCAGAGGAGAGGGAACGAGAGAGAGAGAGAGAGAGAGAGAGAGAGAGAGAGAGAGAGAGAGAGAGAGAGAGAGAGAGAGAGAGAGAGAGAGAGAGAGAGAGAGAGAGAGAGATCCCTGTACACTAGAGGAGAGGGAACGAGAGAGAGAGAGAGACAGATCCCTGTACACCAGAGGAGAGGGAACGACAGAGAGAGAGAGAGAGAGAGAGAGAGAGAGAGAGAGAGAGAGAGAGAGAGAGAGAGAGAGAGAGAGAGAGAGATCCCTGTACACCAGAGGAGAGGGAACGAGAGAGAGAGAGATCCCTGTACACCAGAGGAGAGGGAACGAGAGAGAGAGAGAGAGAGAGAGAGAGAGAGAGAGAGAGAGAGAGAGAGATCCCTGTACACCAGAGGAGAGGGAACGAGAGAGAGAGAGAGAGAGAGAGAGATCCCTGTACACCAGAGGAGAGAAACACCAATAGAGAAATACCAACGATGGTGAGTGACCCTGTGATGAGCAGTGCTGGTCTCTGGTCTGTAAATCTGATACAGTCATCAAGGCAGGACACACACATTTCATTCCAACAGACAAATAAGCCACATTCCTGTCAATAGTAGGATGCCTGCAGAGCTCCCTGCCTCAGACTGGCAGGATGTTCAATCAATTGAATTTACCACAGCTAGACTCCAATCAAGTTGTTGAAACATCTCAAGGATGATCAATGGAAACAGGAAGCACATGGGCTCAATTTCAAGTCTCATAGCAAAGGGTCTGAATACTTATGTAAATAAGGTATCAGTTATTTTATTTTATACATTTGCAAAAAATTAAAAACATTTTTTTTTAAACTGTTTTTGCTTTGTCATTATGGGGTATTGTGTGTAGATTGATGAGGCAAAAAAACATTATTGAATCAATTTTAGAATAAGGCTGTAACGTAACAAAATATGGAAAATATCGAGGGGTCTGAATACTTTCAAAATGCAGAGTAAGCATTTGCCTGTTGTTTCTTTGTGGGTTTTACACAGTCTAGTGCATTTTAGAGTTAAAGAACACCAACTGATTGTTTGAGCACCTTGAAGAACTACATTCCAGGTAGAATCAGTTTGACAGGTGGACAGATTGGTTCTTTGACAATTACAACATGCAGTGGGGAGACTATTGTCCCCGTCAGGAGGCTTAAGGTCTCATCTCTGGGTCTTAGATTGCATTCTGCTAAGGTACTCTCTCTACTATAGTCGTATTTGGCCTGGGCACACACATGCTCCTAGAGGGAAGGGGGAATACTGAAGCATGCGTTGATGACAGATATACAGTTTCCAGGCGTTTGGCCTGGGCCTCTGATGCGCATTTCGGTCAAGTTTTGAACACAAATTTGTTTACATCCCTGTTAGTGAGTATTTCTCCTTTGCCACGATAATCCATCCACCTGACAGGTGTGTAGGGCGGTCCCCGACTAAATTTTTAAACGTGTATTTTTTCCATATATAGACACACCCTATGTGTTTTAGTAAAATCAACTATGTGCATTGAGCTGGTCAGAGGCTTTAAGCTTACAGTTTGATGCCTCAAGAGGGTGTCAGAGATCTAGATAACAAGAAGAAAAGGAAAAAGCTTCACCTGACCCAACCATTCTCCACCCGCTCCTGCTGGCTTTCTCAGATTCTGCCATTACTCTCCTGAAGTTGCCGGTAATAGGCTACACGAGGAGTCGGCAACTTTTCATGTTGAATGCCAATTTATCTTACCATTTATACCGATCTGCATGCCAGTAATGGTTTTCATATGCAAATTATGTTAAAAAGTTATATTTAATTTATAATAACGTCTTCAAATCTCAATATCATTGTCATGTGGTTAATCAAAATTCTATTCCAAATCTAAATGAAAATTATACAAACCTAAAAATGTACTTTTATTGCCATTGACAACTATGTAAAAATAGACTGCATAAAGTCAACAAATACAAACACTGCAGCCTGCAGGTAGAAAATATCCTGATTTAAAAATAAATATCCTGTAAATCACATTGGCTACACACGGCCTGTCTGCAACAAACTGGGAACATTGCATCTATTAACTTACGTCTGGCCAGAAGCCTACGCTAGCAATATTAATATAATTAATTTAATAATCTGGGCCCTCAGAGTTTCCCGAGCGAGACACAGCTGTGGGCTATTTGCACAAGGGATGAGAAGCCGTGCTTGACTTGGACAGGAGCTCACCGGAGCTGAGTACCGGCACCTCACATGTTCTACAGCTTCAGCTCCTGTTCCTCTTATAGAATATTACCTCAACAGTATTGTGGAGCTCCTCTTCCTCTTATAGAATATTACCTCAACAGTATTGTGGAGCTCCTGTTCCTAAATATAAACAGTATCAGCACCCCACATGAGTACCGGAACCTATTGCAGTCCAAATCATGCACTGATGAGAAACCTATTTTAAGACGTTTCCACTGGATCAGAGAATGATATTTGTTCTCTGGTTACGGAACGAGAGAGAGCTGGAAAGATATTTCCTGAGTTTCAAATTCTCAACGGCTGTAAAACCAGACTGTTTGCTGTTTGAGGTGAAGAAAACATTACTTTGAGAAGCTCCACAGGTCATTAGTGGTGGTGCGTTAAGACAATCAGAAATACTATCAGATCCCCAAATGGGCACATTGATATCCTACATTTACCCACAGGCCTGGTAGTCTATAGGCCTGGTAGTCTATAGGCCTGGTAGTCTATAGGCCTGGTAGTCTATAGGCCTGGTAGTCTATAGGCCTGGTAGTCTATAGGCCTGGTAGTCTATAGGCCTGGTAGTCTATAGGCCTGGTAGTCTATAGGCCTGGTAGTCTATAGGCCTGGTAGTCTATAGGCCTGGTAATCTATAGGCCTGGTAGTCTATAGGCCTGGTAGTCTATAGGCCTGGTAGTCTATAGGCCTGGTAGTCTATAGGCCTGGTAGTCTATAGGCCTGGTAATCTATAGGCCTGGTAGTCTATAGGCCTGGTAGTCTATAGGCCTGGTAGTCTATAGGCCTGGTAGTCTATAGGCCTGGTAGTCTATAGGCCTGGTAGTCTATAGGCCTGGTAGTCTATAGCACTACTTCTATGTGTGCGCGTCCTTACTCAACATTGACAGGTCCAAACAAAAGACAATGTCTAAACTGACAACACTCGTAAATGGAATGAAATAAGCCAAAACTTGTCTCTCACAAGTGAAGCAGAGCTTGTGCACTGCAACAATAATATTGAATGCATTAAAAGAAAAGACCGTAACCAAAGTAACAAACATTGTAGATGATAAATTATAGGAATTCATTGTAAATGTAGTACTGGGGATGTATATAATGTACACTAAAAATCAGCCACAAACAATTCACACAATGAAGTTATGAAACAGTGAACGTGAACAAATTAGCTGGAGAGCATCCTGGAGAGAGAAGTGCGTTGTGCATCTGTACACGTGGTCAATCTGACACCTCAGCAGAAGGGCGTTGTGCATCTGTACACGTGGTCAATCTGACGCCTCAGCAGAAGGGCGTTGTGCATCTGTACACGTGGTCAATCTGACGCCTCAGCAGAAGGGCGTTGTGCATCTGTACACGTGGTCAATCTGACGCCTCAGCAGAAGGGCGTTGTGCATCTGTACACGTGGTCAATCTGACGCCTCAGCAGAAGGGCGTTGTGCATCTGTACACGTGGTCAATCTGACACCTCAGCAGAAGGGCGTTGTGCATCTGTACACGTGGTCAATCTGACACCTCAGCAGAAGGGCGTTGTGCATCTGTACACGTGGTCAATCTGACGCCTCAGCAGAAGGGCGTTGTGCATCTGTACACGTGGTCAATCTGACGCCTCAGCAGAAGGGCGTTGTGCATCTGTACACGTGGTCAATCTGACGCCTCAGCAGAAGGGCGTTGTGCATCTGTACACGTGGTCAATCTGACGCCTCAGCAGAAGGGCGTTGTGCATCTGTACACGTGGTCAATCTGACACCTCAGCAGAAGGGCGTTGTGCATCTGTACACGTGGTCAATCTGACGCCTCAGCAGAAGGGCGTTCATACCTCTTACGCTTCGCTGAGCTGTTGTGAAAGGTAGGCCCTCAAGAGGGACGCCTATCCCTAAGAAGGTTTATAAGTCCCTTCACAGAACAGCGCAAACTGGCTCTAACCAGAATAGAAAGAGGAGTGGGAGGCCCCGGTGCACAACTGAGCAAGAGGACAAGTACATTAGAGTGTCTAGTTTTAGAAACAGACGCCTCACAAGTCCTCAACTGGCAGCTTCATTAAATGGTGCCCGCAAAACACCAGTCTCAATGTCAACAGTGAAGAGGCGACTCAGGGATGTCGGCCTTCTGGCAGGATGTGATCGGTCCACAGAAAGAAGCAAAGCTGACTCCTCCCCCGGCAGGCTGACTCCTCCCCCGGCAGGCTGACTCCTCCCCCGGCAGGCTGGCAGCTCAGAGGCAGGCTACCAGCTCAGAGGCAGGCTTCCAGCTCAGAGGCAGGCTAGCAGCTCAGAGGCAGGCTACCAGCTCAGAGGCAGGCTACCAGCTCAGAGGCAGGCTACCAGCTCAGAGGCAGGCTACCAGCTCAGAGGCAGGCTAGCAGCTCAGAGGCAGGCTAGCAGCTCAGAGGCAGGCTACCAGCTCAGAGGCAGACTACCAGCTCAGAGGCAGGCTACCAGCTCAGAGGCAGGCTAGCAGCTCAGAGGCAGGCTACCAGCTCAGAGGCAGGCTACCAGCTCAGAGGCAGGCTACCAGCGGAGTCCAACATATCCTTGACATTTGCTCCAGTGAACGCTCATTAAGTAGCAGATACACCTGTCCGGGGCTACTAGTTCTTTCCCCAGACTGAGAAGCTAGCAGTTGAAATCAAACAGTTTCCATCTCTGCTGGCTAAAAGCCAGTCTACAGAGATCTAGTGACATTTGGCCCAGTGAACACAGCTCCGTTCACAGGAGACTACAGCTTAGTCAGCCAGTCAGCCAGTCAGCCAGCCAGTCAGCCAGCCAGTCAGCCAGCCAGCCAGCCAGTCAGCCAGCCAGCCAGCCAGCCAGTCAGCCAGTCAGCCAGTCAGCCAGCAGCCAGCCAGCCAGTCAGCCAGCCAGTCAGCCAGCCAGTCAGCCAGCCAGTCAGTCAGCCAGCAGCCAGCCAGCCAGCCAGCCAGTCAGCCAGCCAGCCAGTCAGCCAGTCAGCCAGCCAGCCAGTCAGCCAGTCAGTCAGCCAGCCAGTCAGCCAGCCAGCCAGTCAGGCAGCCAGCCAGCCAGCCAGCCAGCCAGTCAGCCAGCCAGCCAGTCAACCATCCAGTCAGTCAGCCAGCCTTTCATAAGTTACACATGAATCACACCAAAGAGTTGCAAAACACTACTGTACCATCATACAGTTATCAGCATCTCCAATGGCACCCTATTTCCTACGTAGTGCACTACTTTTGACCAAGGCTCATAGGGTAGTGCACTACTTTAGACCAGGGCCTATAGGGGTAGTGCACTACTTTTGACCAAGGCTCATAGGGTAGTGCACTACTTTAGACCAAGGGCTCATAGGGTAGTGCACTACTTTAGACCAAGGCTCATAGGGTAGTGCACTACTTTAGACCAGGGCCATAGGGCTTTACTTCGGGAATAGGGTGCGATTTGGGACGCGACCCAACCATTAGAGCGCTAGTTAGGCAGAATGTGAAAAATGTAAAAGAACTAACTTCATTCTCCATTTCCTCAAACAGAAACCATGACAACCTTCATGTTTTAAATCTAATTATACTGACAAAGAAAAATGAGTGTTTTAAGACCTCTTTGTAATAACTCTGAGACAATAGTCTGTTTCATCATGTCCTCTCTTGAAACTTGTCAAAGCACATTCTGTCACTTTGATTTAGGCTTCATTGTGTTAGTTCATCTGGGTTGAACAAAAGCACCATTACATTGACATTGTATTGGACATTGTGAAGTTAAAAGCTGAATCAAGCTGAAGAAGACAATGGAAATATATAATACGCTGTTGATCATGTTCAGGTCAGTAGCTAGCTGCCATTTTAGCTTGTTAGATATCAGACAACATGTCTGTCCAGAATTACAGATCAGGCAACATGTCTGTCCAGAATTACAGATCAGGCAACATGTCTGTCCAGAATTACAGATCAGACAACATGTCTGTCCAGAATTACAGATCAGGCAACATGTCTGTCCAGAATTACAGATCAGACAACATGTCTGTCCAGAATTACAGATCAGACAACATGTCTGTCCAGAATTACAGATCAGACAACATGTCTGTCCAGAATTACAGATCAGACAACATCTCTGTCCAGAATTACAGATCAGGCAACATGTCTGTCCAGAATTACAGATCAGACAACATGTCTGTCCAGAATTACAGATCAGGCAACATGTCTGTCCAGAATTACAGATCAGACAACATGTCTGTCCAGAATTACAGATCAGACAACATGTCTGTCCAGAATTACAGATCAGACAACATGTCTGTCCAGAATTACAGATCAGAGAGAGAGGGGGGGGGGGGGGGAGAGAGAGACGGGGAAAAGGAGAGACGGGGAAAGGAGAGAGAGACAGGGGGATGAAATGATCAAATATACAGACAACAATTTCCAATTGGCTATACAAAACTCTTTAACAACATCCTCAGCTCTGGCATCATCCCCAATATTTGGAAGCAAGGACTGATCACCCCAATCCACAAAAGTGGAGACCAATTTGACCCCAATAACTACTGTGGGATATGCATCAACAGCAACCTTGGGAAAATCCTCTGCATTATCATTAACAGCAGACTCGTACATTTCCTCAGTGAAAATAATGTACTGAGCAAATGTCAAATTGGCTTTTTACCAAATTACCGTACGACAGACCACGTATTCACCTAATTGACAAACAAACCAAAACAAAGGCAAAGTCTTCTCATGTTTTGTTGATTTCAAAAAAGCCTTTGACTCAATGTGGCATGAGGGTCTGCTATACAAATTGATGGAAAGTGGTGTTGGGGGTAAAACATACGACATTATAAAATCCATGTACACAAACAACAAGTGTGCACTTAAAATAGGCAAAAAACACACACATTTCTTTCCTCAGGGCCGTGGAGTGAGACAGGGAAGCAGCGTGAGCCCCACCCTCTTCAACATATATATCAAGGAATTGGCGAGGGCACTAGAACAGTCTGCAGCACCCGGCCTCACCCTACTAGACTCTGAAGTCAAATGTCAACTGTTTGCTGATGATCTGGTGCTTCTGTCCCCAACGAAGGAGGGCCTACAGCAGCACCTAGATCTTGTACAACTGACTAGGTATCCCCCTTTCCGTTCTGCACAGATTCTGTCAGACCTGGGCCCTGACAGTAAATCTCAGTAAGACCAAAATAATGGTGTTCCAAAACAAGTCCAGTTGCCAGGACCAGAAACACAAATTCCATCTAGACACTGTTGCCCTAGAGCACACAAAAAACTATACATACCTCGGCCTAAACATCAGCGCCACAGGTAACTTCCACAAAGCTGTGAACGATCTGAGAGACAAGGCAAGAAGAGCCTTCTATGTCATCAAAAGGAACATAAAATTCAACATACCAATTAGGATCTGGCTAAAAATACTTGAATCAGTCATAGAGCCCATTGCCCTTTATGGTTGTGAGGCCTGGGGTCCGCTCACCAACCAAGAATTCACAAAATGGGACAAACACCAAATTGAGACTCTGCATGCAGAATTCTGCAAAAATATCCTCCGTGTACAACGTAGAACACCAAATAATGCATGCAGAGCAGAATTAGGCCGATACCCACTAATTATCAAAATCCAGAAAAGAGCTGTTAAATTCTACAACCACCTAAAAGGAAGCGATTCCCAAACCTTCCATAACAAAGCCATCACCTACAGAGAGATGAACCTGGAGAAGAGTCCCCTAAGCAAGCTGGTCCTAGGGCTCTGTTCACAAACACAAACACACCCCACAGAGCCCCAGGACAACAGCACAATTAGACCCAACCAAATCATGAGAAAACAAAAAATAATTACTTGACACATTGGAAAGAATTAACAAAAAAACAGAGCAAACTAGAATGCTATTTGTCCCTAAACAGAGAGTACACAGTGGCAGAATACCTGACCACTGTGACTGACCCAAACTTAAGGAAAGCTTTGACTATGTACAGACTCAGTAAGCATAGCCTTGCTATTGAGAGAGGCCGCAGTAGGCAGAACTGGCTCTCAAGAGAAGACAGGCTATGTGCACACTGCCCACAAAATGAGGTGGAAACTGAGCTGCACTTCCTCACCTCCTGCCAAATGTATGACCATATTAGAGACACATATTTCCCTCAGATTACACAGATCCACAAAGAATTAAAAAACAAACCTGATTTTGATAAACTCCCATATCTACTGGGTGAAATTCCACAGTGTTTCATCACAGCAGCAAGATGTGTGACCTGTTGCTACAAGAAAAGGTCAACCAGTGAAGAACAAACACCATTGTAAATACAACCCATATTCATGTTGATTTATTTCCCCTTTTCTATTTTAACTATTTGTACATCGTTACAACACTGTATATATACATACTATGCCATTTGAAATGTCTTTATTCTTTAGGGACTTCTGTAATGTTTACTGTTCATTTTTATTGTTTATTTCACTTTTGTTTAATATCTATTTCACCTGCTTTTGACTGTCTGCTAGAGGGCAGTCTGTGTATAGACCACAGGACTGTCTGGTAGAGGGCAGTCTGTATATAGACCACAGGACTGTCTGGTAGAGGGCAGTCTGTATATAGACCACAGGACTGTCTGGTAGAGGGCAGTCTATATAGACCACAGGACTGTCTGCTAGAGGGCAGTCTGTATATAGACCACAGGACTGTCTGGTAGAGGGCAGTCTATATAGACCGCAGGACTGTCTGCTAGAGGGCAGTCTGTGTATAGACCACAGGACTGTCTGCTAGAGGGCAGTCTGTATATAGACCACAGGACTGTCTGCTAGAGGGCAGTCTGTATATAGACCACAGGACTGTCTGGCAGAGGGCGGTCTGTATATAGACCACAGGACTGTCTGCTAGAGGGCAGTCTGTATATAGACCACAGGACTGTCTGCTAGAGGGCAGTCTATGTAGACCACAGGACTGTCTGCTAGAGGGCAGTCTATATAGACCACAGGACTGTCTGCTAGAGGGCAGTCTGTATATAGACCACAGGGGTGTCTGCTAGAGGGCAGTCTGTATATAGACCACAGGACTGTCTGGTTGAGGGCAGTCTGTATATAGACCACATGACTGTCTGCTAGAGGGCAGTCTATATAGACCACAGGACTGTCTGCTAGAGGGCAGTCTATATAGACCACAGGGCTGTCTGCCAGAGGGCAGTCTATATAGACCACAGGACTGTCTGGTAGAGGGCAGTCTGTATATAGACCACAGGACTGTCTGCCAGAGGGCAGTCTATATAGACCACAGGACTGTCTGGTAGAGGGCAGTCTATATAGACCACAGGACTGTCTGCTAGAGGGCAGTCTGTATATAGACCACAGGACTGTCTGGTAGAGGGCAGTCTGTATATAGACCACAGGACTGTCTGGTAGAGGGCAGTCTATATAGACCACAGGACTGTCTGCTAGAGGGCAGTCTGTATATAGACCACAGGACTGTCTGGTAGAGGGCAGTCTATATAGACCACAGGACTGTCTGCTAGAGGGCAGTCTGTGTATAGACCACAGGACTGTCTGCTAGAGGGCAGTCTGTATATAGACCACAGGACTGTCTGGTAGAGGGCAGTCTATATAGACCACAGGACTGTCTGCTAGAGGGCAGTCTGTATAGACCACAGGACTGTCTGCTAGAGGGCAGTCTGTATATAGACCACAGGACTGTCTGGTAGAGGGCAGTCTGTATATAGACCACAGGACTGTCTGCCAGAGGGCAGTCTGTATAGACCACAGGACTGTCTGGTAGAGGGAAGTCTATATAGACCACAGGACTGTCTGCTAGAGGGCAGTCTATATAGACCACAGGACCCTCTGCTAGAGGGCAGTCTGTATAGACCACAGGAGTGTCTGGTAGAGGGCAGTCTATATAGACCACAGGACCCTCTGCTAGAGGGCGGTCTGTATATAGACCACAGGAGTGTCTGGTAGAGGGAAGTATATATTTGTCTATTAGTGTGTGAAATCTGGGCTCAGATTCAGTCTGACAGCCAGTAGAACTCGTGAGGGGGGGGGGACACTGTGCTCCTCTGCTACAGGCCAGGTCCAGACTAAACAATGGCTCTCCCTCTGGCTCCATGGGGCAGGCAGGGTGGGTTGTGGGTAAGAGGCGGAGGTGGTCATCGCTACAAGGGAATGTCTCTCCCCAACGGAGCCAGAGGGAAAGCCATTGTTTAGTCTAAAACCTGGCCTGTAGCAGAGCAGTATCCTGTACACAGACACACCACAGACCCTGCTGCCATCCCTCTCTACCTACCAACTGCTGATCACACTGTCTACAGACAGAGACACAACTCAATGGTGGTATCTTTGATACTGTGAATAGTTATGCTCATGTGAAATGTTCAGTGTGGTTGAAAGTGCTTGAAGAGCTATTTACTTTTGTGTGTGTGTTGTTCAGGGCAGAGACTGTTCAGGGCAGAGGCTGTTCAAGGCAGAGACTGTTCAGGGCAGAGGCTGTTCAGGGCAGAGACTGTTCAGGGCAGAGACTGTTCAGGGCAGAGACTGTTCAGGGCAGAGGCTGTTCAGGGCAGAGACTGTTCAGGGCAGAGACTGTTCAGGGCAGAGGCTGTTCAGGGCAGAGACTGTTCAGGGCAGAGGCTGTTCAGGGCAGAGGCTGTTCAGGGCAGAGGCTGTTCAGGGCAGAGGCTGTTCAGGGCAGAGACTGTTCAGGGCAGAGACTGTTCAGGGCAGAGGCTGTTCAGGGCAGAGACTGTTCAGGGCAGAGACTGTTCAGGGCAGAGGCTGTTCAAGGCAGAGGCTGTTCAAGGCAGAGACTGTTCAGGGCAGAGACTGTTCAGGGCAGAGGCTGTTCAGGGCAGAGGCTGTTCAGGGCAGAGGCTGTTCAGGGCAGAGACTGTTCAGGGCAGAGGCTGTTCAGGGCAGAGGCTGTTCAGGGCAGAGGCTGTTCAGGGCAGAGGCTGTTCAGGGCAGAGGCTGTTCAGGGCAGAGGTTGTTCAAGGCAGAGACTGTTCAGGGCAGAGACTGTTCAGGGCAGAGACTGTTCAGGGCAGAGGTTGTTCAGGGCAGAGGCTGTTCAAGGCAGAGGCTGTTCAGGGCAGAGACTGTTCAGGGCAGAGGCTGTTCAGGACAGAGGCTGTTCAGGGCAGAGGCTGTTCAGGGCAGAGACTGTTCAGGGCAGAGGCTGTTCAGGGCAGAGGCTGTTCAGGGCAGAGGCTGTTCAGGGCAGAGACTGTTCAGGGCAGAGGCTGTTCAGGGCAGAGACTGTTCAGGGCAGAGACTGTTCAAGGCAGAGACTGTTCAAGGCAGAGGCTGTTCAGGGCAGAGACTGTTCAGGGCAGAGACTGTTCAGGGCAGAGACTGTTCAGGGCAGAGACTGTTCAGGACAGAGACTGTTCAGGGCAGAGACTGTTCAGGGCAGAGACTGTTCAGGGCAGAGACTGTTCAGGGCAGAGACTGTTCAGGGCAGAGGCTGTTCAGGGCAGAGGCTGTTCAGGGCAGAGGCTGTTCAAGGCAGAGACTGTTCAGGGCAGAGACTGTTCAGGGCAGAGACTGTTCAGGGCAGAGACTGTTCAGGGCAGAGACTGTTCAGGGCAGAGGCTGTTCAGGGCAGAGACAGAGACTGTTCAGGGCAGAGACTGTTCAGGGCAGAGACTGTTCAGGGCAGAGACTGCGTCCCATCACAGGATGTGTCACAAAGAGTTAACATCGCAGCCCAACACGCAATGCTAGCCGAGCAACACACACACGCTATCCAACCCCTTAACACACACACACACACACACACACACACACACACACACACACACACACACACACACACACACACACACACACACACACGCTATCCAACCCCTTAACACACACACACACACACACACACACACACACACACACACACACACACACACACACACACACACACACACACGCTATCCAACCCCTTAACACACACACACACACACACACACACACACACACACACACACACACACGCTATCCAACCCCTTAACACACACACACACACACACACTCACACACACTATCCAACCCCTTAACAAATACACACACACACACACACACACACACACACACGCTATCCAACCCCTTAACACACACACACACACACACACACACACGCTATCCAACCCCTTAACACACGCTATCCAGCCCCTTAACACACGCTATCCAGCCCCTTAACACACGCTATCCAGCCCCTTAACACACGCTATCCAGCCCCTTAACACACGCTATCCAGCCCCTTAACACACGCTATCCAGCCCCTTAACACACGCTATCCAGCCCCTTAACACACGCTATCCAGCCCCTTAACACACGCTATCCAGCCCCTTAACACACGCTATCCAGCCCCTTAACACACGCTACCCAGCCCCTTAACACACGCTACCCAGCCCCTTAACACACGCTACCCAGCCCCTTAACACACGCTACCCAACCCCTTAACACACGCTATCCAGCCCCTTAACACACGCTACCCAACCCCTTAACACACGCTATCCAGCCCCTTAACACACGCTATCCAGCCCCTTAACACATGCTATCCAGCCCCTTAACACACGCTATCCAGCCCCTTAACACACGCTATCCAGCCCCTTAACACACGCTATCCAGCCCCTTAACACACGCTATCCAGCCCCTTAACACAGGCTATCCAGCCCCTTAACACACGCTATCCAGCCCCTTAACACACGCTATCCAGCCCCTTAACACACGCTATCCAGCCCCTTAACACACGCTATCCAGCCCCTTAACACACGCTATCCAGCCCCTTAACACACGCTATCCAGCCCCTTAACACACGCCATCCAGCCCCTTAACACACGCCACCCAGCCCCTTAACACACGCCACCCAGCTCCTTAACACACGCCACCCAGCTCCTTAACACACGCCACCCAGCTCCTTAACACACGCTACCCAGCCCCTTAACACACGCTATCCAGCCCCTTAACACACGCTATCCAGCCCCTTAACACACGCCACCCAGCCCCTTAACACACGCCACCCAGCCCCTTAACACACGCCATCCAGCCCCTTAACACACGCCATCCAGCCCCTTAACACACGCTATCCAGCCCCTTAACACACGCTATCCAGCCCCTTAACACACACTACCCAACCCCTTAACACACGCTATCCAGCCCCTTAACACACGCTATCCAGCCCCTTAACACACGCTATCCAGCCCCTTAACACACGCTATCCAGCCCCTTAACACACGCTATCCAGCCCATTAACACACGCTATCCAGCCCCTTAACACACGCTATCCAGCCCCTTAACACACGCTATCCAGCCCCTTAACACACGCTATCCAGCCCATTAACACACGCTATCCAGCCCCTTAACACACGCTATCCAGCCCCTTAACACACTATCCAGCCCCTTAACACACGCTATCCAGCCCCTTAACACACGCTATCCAGCCCCTTAACACACGCTATCCAGCCCATTAACACACGCTATCCAGCCCCTTAACACACGCTATCCAGCCCCTTAACACACACTATCCAGCCCCTTAACAGGTCTACAATGAGATGAGAGTAGGCTGTGGTAGTGGTGGCTCAGTACATCAGCTCAGCCTTCTACTGTCAGAACCCAGAGACTCAGAGAGGAAAGACAGCGAGACAGAGGAGACGGAGGAGGAGGAGACAGAGGAGACGGAGGAGGAGGAGACGGAGATGGAGGAGGAGGAGGAGGAGGAGACGGAGACAGAGGAGGAGACAGAGGAGACGGAGACAAAGGAGGAGATGGAGGAGGAGGAGGAGACGGAGGAGGAGGACACGGAGACAGAGGAGGAGGAGGAGGAGGAGACGGAGACAGAGGAGGAGACGGAGGAGGAGGACACGGAGACAGAGGAGGAGGAGGAGGAGGAGGAGACGGAGACGGAGGAGGAGGAGGAGATGGAGGAGGAGACAGAGAAGGAGGAGACGGAGACAGAGGAGGAGGACACAGAGACAGAGGAGGAGGAGGAGATGGAGGAGGAGACAGAGAAGGAGGAGACGGAGACAGAGGAGGAGGAGGAGGAGATGGAGGAGGAGGAGGAGACGGAGACAGAGGAGGAGACGGAGGAGGAGGACACGGAGACAGAGGAGGAGGAGACGGAGACGGAGGAGGAGGACACAGAGACAGAGGAGGAGGAGGAGGAGGAGATGGAGGAGGAGACGGAGGAGGAGGACACGGAGACAGAGGAGGAGGAGGAGACGGAGACGGAGGAGGAGGAGATGGAGACAGAGACAGAGGAGGAGACGGAGACAGAGGAGGAGACGGAGACGGAGACAGAGGAGGAGACGGAGACAGAGGAGGAAGACACGGAGACAGAGGAGGAGACGGAGACGGAGGAGGAGGACACGGAGACAGAGGAGGAGACGGAGGAGGAGACGGAGGAGACGGAGACAGAGGAGGAGGAGGAGACGGAGACAGAGGAGGAGACGGAGACAGAGGAGGAGGACACGGAGACAGAGGAGGAGACGGAGACGGAGGAGGAGGACACGGAGACAGAGGAGGAGACGGAGGAGGAGACGGAGACGGAGGAGGAGGAGACGGAGACAGAGGAGGAGAAGGAGACAGAGAAGGAGGAGGACACGGAGGAGGAGGACACGGAGACAGAGAAGGAGGAGGACACGGAGGAGGAGGACACGGAGACAGAGGAGGAAGAAGGAGGGGTGTTTTGAGTCAGTGAAGGAGTTCTATTAACATGAGCCGCTATGCACCGGTCTTTGGTCAGTGATGGGCAGTGTGTCACAGCATCATCAGACTGAGCTTGTTGTCATTGCAGGCAATCTCAACGCTGTCCGTTACAGGTAAGACATCCTCCTCCCTCATGTGGTACCCTTCCTGCAGGCTCATCCTGACATGACCCTCCAGCATGACAATGCTACCAGCCATACTGCTCTTTCTGTCTGTGATTTCCTGCAAGACAGGAATGTCAGTGTTCTGCCATGGCCAGCGAAGAGCCCGGATCTCAATGCCATTGAGCCCGTCTGGGACCTGTTGGATCGGAGGGTGAGGGCTAGGGCCAATCCCCCCAGAAATGTCCAGGAACTTGCAGGTGCCTTGGTGGAAGAGTGGGGTAACATCTCACAGCAAGAACTGGCAAATCTGGTGCAGTCCATGAGGAGGAGATACACTGCAGTACTTAATGCAGCTGGTGGCCACACCGGATACTGACTGTTAATTTTGATTTTGACCCCCCCATCAGGTCCCTGATGCTTTTTCTTTTTTAGTTAAATCCCCAAAATGTTCTAACCAAGACCTCCAAAACTCAAGAAGCAATTAAAACACTGTGTAAAGATGCTTCTCTTTACGATGATCTATCCAACCGCTCGTGATTAGATTTTCAAATAGGCACACTGTTTATTCACACATCGACTACTTCCTGATCTCACACTCGCTCATAGATAAGGCGGGTGCTTGCAGTGTGACAGACCACGCACCCGTTGATCTAACTGTTGGAATAGGAGAAGAAAGAGAAAATCTAAATGTGGGCGAATTAACACCAGCCTCTTACACGACAAGGTGTTTTGTGAATTCCTTAAAAACACACATTACGATATTCTTTGAAACAAACAACAGTTCCCGAAAACAGGTAAATGTCTGGGAAGACTTGAACGCATACATACAGGAAGTAATGATACAACGATCAGCTACTATTACGAAACCGGATAAACAGAACATGGATCAACTTGAAACAGAGAAACTCTGGAGAGAGAATATTGGTCCAATGCTAAACATCCTTTCTCTGATGAACCTGATGAAAAACCAAATACGAGATGAATATTCCCTGAAGCAGAGAAGGCAGGAAGCTGGTGAAAACCCAAATATGAGCTGAATATTCCCTGAAGCAGAGAAGGCAGGAAGCTGGTGAAAAGGCAGGAAAACTGTTGGCCGGTCATTTGAAATCTAGAGAAACAGATCGGCAAGTAGGTGGAATCTGAAATAAGACAGCCAAGCTGATTACCAATCATAAAGAAACAATATATTTAGAGACTTTAATCAGGAACGTTATACTTCAGACAGTCCTTTAGATATGCAGAAAGCAGAAACTTTCTCTCAGAATTCAAACCTTCCTAAACTAACAGAGGAAGACAGGAAGTGGCTCGACCGCCCCATTATTTTGGGGGGAAACTATAAGATAAGCACCCGGTGGTAAAACTCCGTGGTTAGATGGGATACCCAGTCATTTCTATAAAAGGTTTGCAGAGCAGCTTAGCACAGACATATTGAAAACACTGAACATATCGATTGACACAGTTGAACTCCCAGTGATGCAGTAATCCCCCATATCCTCAAACAGGGGGAGGATCCACATGAGTGTGGGAGCTCCTGTTTCTTTGATAAATTGTGATGGAAAATTGTTTACAAAACTTCTGTCTATGAGGGTGAATAA